>NC_071501.1:117917864-118220895 GCF_028408465.1 Anastrepha ludens
AGTCCGCTGCAGCACACATTGATATGTATGCATATGGATATATGTATGTATGTATGTGTATACGAGCATAAGTGCTTAAGTGCATATGCTTAATGCAAATATGTAGACAATATGTATGTGGATGGGCGTATCACACACTAACGCATGTATGTAGTATATGTGGATATGTGTGCATGTGGTGAATTGGATATGTAACGCATGTGACTACGCGCTCGAATTTGCCAACCGACTTGTTGGATTGCATTAATACATACTTATTTATGCACACACCCATATACCCACATGTGGAAGAGTGTTCGCACACATACTACCATCAGCAGCCGCTTGCATCCATCCATATGCCTTCAATTGTATGCATTGGAATTTAGCAATGAAGCAAAAAGAGATGAAGCCAACGGCACAGATCAACGTGTGGAGCGACATTTCTGCGCACACAACGGAACTCCGTGAATTTTTAATTGCAATTCGACATGTGCGTGGGTGTGTCATTATGAAATCTTCAACAGTCACGCAAACAAGAATTTTTTTTAACAAAATCTGAACAATAAATTAAAATAAACTAAGAATCTGTTGTTCGACTTTAGGTACAAAAACAATTGTTTCAGTTTTTTTTACTTACTAATACCTAGTATTTTTTTATTACATCGCGGTCGATCACGACTTTATAGCTTACACAGGTTTTTTTATATTATATGTAGAAATTTAACTTGATTTAGGAGCTCAGTAGCCGTAGAATTAGACAAAGAAAAAAATAAAATCAAATAAAACAAAATTAAATTAAATAAGAAATATTAAAGATGAAATATTTATTTCATTTAATTCAACTTAATTGAATTATGGAAAAATAAATATGAAATAAGTAAAATAAATAAGTAAATAAAATCAAACAAGCAGCCGCACCATTGGGCAAATAATAAATGAAAAACTCAACAAAATAAATTACTTTCCGATGTCTGAACGAAGAAGCAAAGAGCTACTCGAATTAGTGCACAGCGACGTGTGTGGCCCGATGGAGGTACGTAGTCCCGGAGGATCTCAATACTTCGTCACATTTATCGACGATAAGTCTCGCTGGTGCACGGTATATTTTTTGAAAAGTAAAGATAAATGACGAAGCTGTAAAATCGACGCTGGCATTTCAAATCAACAACACCATCAAAGAGATCCCGTCATAGAGTACAGAACCACTTGAAATGTGGAAAAAAGTACAGTTTTCACTTACAACATATACTCTAAGCTCAAAAAGAACCGAATACAAAACCGAATGGATGTCGGATGAAATAATACGATTAATAAATAGAAGGAGAACTCATGAAAATAGAGACATTGAAACCTACAAGCAATAAATTAAATCAGGAAATTCCTCAAAAAGTGCGGGTTGCGAAAACTGAGTGGCTAAAAAATCAGTGCGATGTGATACAGAGGCTACAAGCTGCACATGATGATTTCAATCTTGACAAAATGCTCAAAAGAACTTGCGGAGTTCACCCTAAATGAAGACACCTTTGCTACTTGATGAGAAGAATGTGGTCATAACAGACACAAACGAAAAGATAGTTCTTTGGGAACGATATGTCCGTAATCTATTTAATGGCAACCGACCACCTTTTAACCAACCAAAAGAAGTCACTGGTTATAGCATTACATTGGACGAAATAGAAAAGGCTGTACGTTCCTCAAAGGATAACAAAGGATAAAATTGATTAGCGAAGAAGGTTTATAGTGAAGCACAGTTTTGTGACCATGTTCTTGTCCAAAATTGCAAAGATGTGAAAAAGGATGTATTCATGTGTTTTCTAGACTATGAAAAAGCATTCGACCCAGTGCAACATGACATCTTTAACATCCTACCATCACTCGGTATTGCCACAAAAGAGTTGCGATGTTTCAGAAACCTTTATTGGAACCGATTGCCGTAATTAATGTTGACAATGAAAAATCACAGGAAGTCTCCATTCTTGAGGCAAGGATGTATATTATCACCCATCCTTTTCAACATCTATGCTGAGAAAAACTTCCAAGAAGCTCTTTGATTCACATGAAAGCATTAAAATTAATGGTGTGCTTATAAATAGTATTAGATACGTCGGCGACACCACATTTTTAGCAGAAAACTTGAAGGATTTGCAATAGATATTAAATTAAGTTGTTCATCCCATGTTATGTGTGGTCTGTGCTCTTATATGGCATGGAATGTTGGGCGCTCAAAGTCTCTGACATGAACAGACGACTCGTGGTCTTCGAAATGTGGATTTTTAGGGGAATTGTGAAAACTCCGTGGACCGATCTGGTTTCCAACTTAGAGGTTCTACGACGAGTTAATCGAGAACGTGAACTTCTACAAACAATAAATCGTCGCAAGAAAGCTTTTCTTGGACATATGATGAGGAAAAATTGAAGAGAAACGATGCGTTGGTCGGAAGCAGTTATCATGGTTACGAAATAGAGGGCATTGGACGGGCATATGCAATGTTGCAGAATTATGGGATATAGCTAAAAATAGAGATACTTATAAAGAAATTGTAAATAATATAAATTAATAAGTTTTGAGTAATGTAGTTAAGAAACAAAAAGATATAAAATATTGTGTGATCGCTATACATTCATAAACGAATAAGCAATACAAAAGAAGAAGGATAAATTTAAAGAATGCAAAAGATTGATCGAAAACGAAACTGGCAAGAAAATAAAAGACCTACGCTCCTATAATGGTACCAAATACACTTGCAATGACATGAAAAACTTTATGAAGCCCGAAGGTATGCGTCACGAATTTATTGTCAAATATACACCGCAAAAAAAAGGCGTGTCCGAGAGGCCAAGAAGATTGAATGAAGCAGAGATATTATATTTTTGCCATTATCGAATCGAAATGAGCGCACAGAGTTTTTACCTGATGAAATCGAATTCCCTGTCGAATTTCAGAAACGACGATGATGACAGTACTGAAGTCCTACAGAAGAGATGCAGGGCACGTCTGAAAAAGTAGAAAACTGGAAAGAAGGGTAGACCACAAAAAGACATTCCACAGTTGCGGCAACTAGCGTGCAGTCAAGTGTCGAAGAATTTCATTCAGCAAACTTAATTCAAGGCACTGATTCAGAAAATAGCATAAAAGCGTTAAGGCGCCCGAAGTTTCTATGTGCGCTGCGGCTGCCAAACCTAACCTAAACCTATGGCGCCCAGGAGCATATGAATGGAAACCAGCTTAAAGAATACAACACGTTAATGAAAAATGGAACATGGCAGATTATCAAACGGTCCGGTGGTAAGAAAATTGTCAAATCCAAATGGGCACTAAAAACGAAACTACGAGTTGACGACACTATAGACGATTGGTGCCAAAAGAGATCACCCAAAGAGCAGGGATCGACTACGACGAAACTTTCGTCGAATACTCATGGCCATATCTGTGAGTTAGGTTTGGAGGTGCATCAACAAGATTTTGTGAGCGCGTACTTGAACGGTAGAAATGAGACCGAGATCTACATGGAAATGCCAGTTGACATCAAAAATGTACTAAGCACGACCAAAGCAGAAAAATGAGTCCACAAAGCTTGATTACTAAAAAAAGCCATTTATGAGCTGAAACAGTCTAGACGCCAATGGTGCAAGCGGCTTGCTGATTGCATTGAAATGAGATCCGTGCGTGTACATATCGAAAGATAATGGCAATTTAACCTTTATTGCCATATGCGTCGATGACATTATTGTATCATGAAATAACCGAAGTCATTTAAATGAATAAAAGAAGAACTAACATCAACCTTTGAAGTGAAGGACTTGGTTAAGAATTTTCGTAGCAAACGGGATCGACGAACATCTCCTTGTCTCAGTCGAAGTATTTATCGTTTTTACTCGAAAATTTCAACACGACTGAATGTAAACCTGTAAGTACTCCAGCAAATTCAGGAATTCAATTGGGTAAGTGCATGTCTCCGCCCAGCGAAGAAGAAAAATTTGAAGTCAAAAACCTGCCACACCAGAACCTTATCGAGTCACTTATGTACTTAGCTGTTTACACTCGTCCAGACATCGCACATACTGTCAGCGTATTAAGCCAGTTCAACACCAGCTATGGCAAAGAACATTGGGTGGCAGCGAAACGGGTTCTTCGATATCTTAAACACACGGAAGTTTTGAGTCTAGTATTCGGGGCATCTGAAGAAAACTTGAAGAGCTACGTGAACGAATATTGCGGTTCCAATATCGATGATCGAAAACCTTACACCGGATTTGCATTCAAATATGCGAATGACTGTATTAGTTGAGAGTCCCGCAAACAAGAAACCTGTGCCCCGCCTAACATTGAAATATTTAAATAGAAAGAAAAGTGGTGAAAAACTAAAATGAATCAAATCAATTAACCTAAATTAAAATCATGTCAAATCAATAAAACAAAATAAAATTGTATATAATAAAATCTAATAAAATAAAGTAAAATTAAATAAGGTAAAATATATCAAATTAAATAAAATAATTAAACCAAAATTAAATTTAATTAATTTAAAACATTAAAAAATAAATAAAATAAAATACAAAAAAAAATTTAAGTAATAAACTAAAAAAATAATAATAAAAATTTAATTCAAACTTATTAATTAACCTAAATTAAAATCAATCATCAAATCCATAAAGCAAAATTAAATTAAATTTAATAAAATAAAAAAAAATTAAATAAGGTAAAATATATCAAAATAAATAAAATAAATTAAAATAAAATTAAATTAATTTAAAACAATAAAAATTGAATAAAATATTGGATTCGGGAATGAGTTCGTAACGTTTTCATTTTTCTTTTATTTTAGAATGAGTTGTTTGCTGTTTGGTAAAGGGTAAGTATTCATTTGATAGAACTCTTTCTGCTCTACAAAACTTCGTTAATTGTAAATATTTTTGAGTTATTTAATTTTCTATTACAATAGTTTTGAGGCTTAGAAATGGAATACCCAGGAGACAAAAATCAATATTTTCGACAACTGCTTTTCTTTGCTTTTCATCGAGGTCAAAAAGCTGCCGAATCAGCCCGGGACATTTGTGACGTCTAAATGACAGAAGTGGTTTGCAAAGTTCAAAAATAGCGACTTTGGAGTCGATGACTCGTCCCACAGCGGAAGGCCATCTGAATTCGATAAAGAACGTCTCAAATCACTTTTGAAGTAGAACTGTCGCCAAACCCAGTCGTAAATTGACGGAAAAAATGAACTGCGATCATAAAATGTTTCTCAATCACCTTCATTCAATGGGGTTTATAAAAAAATTGGGAGACTGGGTGCCTCACGAGCTCAACGAAAAAAACAAAGAAAGTCGCCTTCAAATAGCTTCTCAGCATTCAGCGCACCATCGAGCAACACACACAGTCATAAGCAGCTCTTTTTGTACCGAATCGTCACAGGAGATGAAAGAAAGAAGTACGTGGCTCCAGGAGCTAAGCCAAAGCCGAGAGCCAATCCGGATGGGCATGCAAAGAAGGTCATGTTATGTGTTTGGCGAGATAGGGAGAGCATGGTGCACTGGAAAATGCTCGAAAAGAATGCCACTGTCAACAAGGAGCTCTACATTGCCCAGCTACACCGATTTAATGAGGCTATTCGACTGAAAAGACCTAATCAACTTGGTCAAACCTTACTTCTTCACGAGAACGCCCCACGTTGCACAAGTCGTCAAAGCCAGCAACTTCTTTGGCACCGAATCTCCTGGAATTTTTGGCGGAACGGCATCAACAAATTGGTCAAGAGGTGAGCAACAGCAATGGCGAATATATAACTGATTAACTTTTTGATATACTAATTATTGCTTTTTGTTTAAATAAAAGTCTTCGGTAAAAACAATACGAGCTTATTTCCAAACCTAATAAAATAAAAATAAAAAATTTCAAGTAATAAAGTAAACTAAAAGAATAATGTAATAAAAATTAAATTGAAACAAATTAATTAAACTTAATTAAAATCATGTTAAGTAAAATACATCAAAATAAGATAAAATTTAATTACATATAATAAAAAGCTAAAGAATGCGATTAAGTTAAATATACAAAATCAAATAAAATCAGATAAATGAAAATTCAATTAAATTTAATAAAAATAAAAAAAAAAATTTAAATAAAATTGAATTAAAAAAAATATATATATATACAATATAAAATAATAAAAATAATTTAAATCTAAATCAAATAAAATCAGATACATGAAAATTCAATTAAATAAAATAAAAAAAATTAAATAAATTGAAATAAAATTGAATTTAAAAATATAATATATATAAAATAATAAAAATAATAACTTCAATTCATTTGTATATACTCATATTGTTCACTGAAATAAAATCAGATAAATTAATATTCAAGTAAATTAAAAAACAAAAACAAATTTAAATACAATTAAACAAATAAAACAAGTAAAAACATTTTTTATTTTATTTTAATTAATTTCAGAGAATTCCATGAAATATAACAATAATTAAATGACATAAAACAGAAATGAGAATAGTAGCAAATAATAGTTTCCTAATAAACAAATCAAAAAGAATGCACTTAATGTAATTTAATCAACAGTAAAATCAAACGTTCAGCGACACACGACAGATTTGTGTTGGTGTCATTGAATTTCCAGGGAAACAAAAGAATATTACAATGCAATAAAAATGTAAATTTGAGGCGTCAACAACGCAGGCAGACGGACGCCAAATGGAGTACACACCATACCCATGCATGTACAGACACACACACACATACATACATACGCACACACACATACACACACAAAGTCGCATATGAACGATTCGGCCAGTCACCGTTGATTTGGTTGGGCTTTGACCGCTTGAACGCCTCCTCAAAAATTCGTTTCTCATTATCAGCAAAATGCACTCGCCTTTGTCGCTTATTGACGTCTCCGTCGTGGTCGTCATTGTCGCCGGTAACCGGTGACCGGTGGCGGGTGACGAAGCGATGCACTTATGTACATACCACACGCAATTACACATCCAAACACATGCACACACTCACACACATTCACACATTCATACATAGAAACATTCAGGCATTCATTCTTTTTAGTCACTTAGAAGGAAGCGAACAATGAAAGCCACAAATGCACTCTCGCTCGATTGCAACAAATTGACGACGCTTATCAGTGATAAGCAGCCGCAGGCGAGCAACAACACCACCACCACCACCACTACCACCAGTGACCAACAAAACTGCCATCAACTACATCACAGACGGACAGACGAACCGAACTGTTCGACCATTGAAAACCGGATCGACCAGAATGCAGACAAGCAGACAAGCAGAAAAGGAATGGAAGCGACGAGTTACTCCAGCTAAGTGGTTGCGGCGAAGTTCTGCGGCTCACGCTGCTTTTGATACGACGACGAATGTTGCAGCTACTCTTCGACCACATCGATGCTAGAATGCGGTGCGGTGAATTGCTGCAAATGCATTTCGGTGCACCGATTTCGATTAGTTACGCCGAGTTGAGTTGTTGCGGTTATTCTGCTCTACACTGCGCTCCGCTGCATTTGACGGCAGCAGGCAACAGGCAACAGGCAATTAACTCGAAATAAATCAGAAACATTTCAATTCCATTTTCATGTGCGTTTCATTTTCGTGCTGCATTTGCTTTCTTGTCTATCGTTTTATGCATTGTTTTCGTTTTCGTTGTTGTTGTTGTTGTTTTTGGTGTTGGTGTTGGCAGTTTTTATACAACAATTATTCACGGAAATGTGAAACTAGATCTATGGCTGTTGTTGTTGTTGCTGTTGTGTTTGTTGTTACTGACTGTGGCCGTAGCTGTGGCTCAGTCATTGTCGTTATCACTTAATTACTAAGCGACTACAAATTACATCACATCAAATGGATTTCGGTGCAATGCTGATAGGGCATACATACATACTGTTCTATGTATGTATATGTGTGTACATGTTTGAGCGTATTCGTGTGAGTATGTGAGTTTATGTTTGCATACGAAATGAACACGAGAAATGTCTGCATAAATACAATTATAGGCTTCATTACACACACACACGCACAAACACAAACACACCTATACATACACACACACGCATTATGCAACTAGTTCAGTTAACCAACGATGGGCTGACCGAATGCTAATTTTCTACTCGCAACTGTTCAATTGTCTCTGAAAATTAATCAAAATTAAATTACGAATACGACCACGAAGCGCCATAACCGAGGTAGCAGGGGCTAATAAGGAAATCGATATTGTGCATGTGCTTGTGCGCACATCCAGTGCGACATACCAGAGACTGAGAAATGTGGTGTATTCGCATTGCATTCCTGGAATCTTATACCATTTGCATACATCGACATTCGTGTGCGTGTGTCACTGGATGCAACAGCAGAGAATTTCAGTGCGAAAAAAGCTAAAAACTCTGCTGGCAGTCGCTTTAAGGCTTAATTATTGACAGCAGTCGATGGCGGAGGCGGGATTTGGAAAAGAAGGTATTGCCTAAAACAGCTATCCTTTGAAGAATTAGAATTTTTGCGCAGGCTTACGGTGTCATGCGAAACATAACTGGAATCTGAAGGGTGGCGTGGGATGTAGGTTAGGTTAGATTAGGTGAGGTTATGGTGGTTGGCGGTCTGTACGACCAAGCCGAACCTTGCATGCGCCTTGTCATACCAATTTGCCATACAGGAACCGCATTTATTTTTCTTCGTGAAAATATTTTGTGGCTCTTATGAAGCGCAGGATTGGTCTAATGCCCACGTACACAGACAGTTCCGTAAAGAATTGAAAAAGTATCTACCTAGAAAACCTGCTCTGACTTCAGAAAAGATTGGACAATTGCAAAGGAAGTGCAGGAGATAGCTTACGCCGATGAAGTTGTTATTGCTGTCTCTGCTAAATTTGTATCTACATTAAGAGGCCTAATACAAAATGCTATTGATATACTTTCTAGGTGAGCAGAAAAGTGTGGTCTAGGTGTCAACCCAGGCAAACACAACTCATATTGTTCACTGGGAAACACAGAATCTCTCAGCTAAGTCCAATTATGCTCAAGGGGGAAGCTCTTGTGATTTCGGAAGAAACCAAGTACTTGAGACTAAACATAGATAGGAAATTGACTTGAAAGTCAAACATCTTAGAAAGAGTTAGGAAATCGAACCTAGCTTTTTATGCTTGTAAGAGAGCTTTAGGTAAGACCTGGGGAATTAGACCTAAGGTTGCTCATTGGCTTTATACTGCTGTCGTCAGACCCATTCTCCTACATGGAAATGTTGTCTGGTGGTGTGCTATGCACAAGAAAACCTATTATAATTTATTGAATAAGGTGCAGAGATCAGCGAAATTAGCAATATGTGGCGTCATGAAAACCACGCCATCCATGGCTTTGGATAACATATTACAGGTGCGCCCCCTAGATCTCTTCTGCAAATACTCAGCGGCCTGTTCCGCTTTAAAGTTCAGAGCGAGCTCACAATGGAAGACTGTCAAACATCGACATTCAACCATCTTAGACTCCTATACGGATTTACCCAGTGATTGTGATTATCAGCCACCCATTCTCCGCTTCGAAAGAAATTTCTTAATGAAAAGTCCTTCTAGACTGGAATGGCTTGAAAAAAATCCATCACCCAACACACCCGTTAAGATCTACACGGACGGATCTAAAATGGACACTGGTTTAGGATCAGGGTTATATTGCGAACAGCTTTCTATCAGTGAATCCTTGAAACTCCGGATCACTGTCGTATTTTTCAAGCGGAAATAAACGCTATTCATAAAGCCTTAAAATGGTTGGAGATAAACAGAATATCATCAACGGATATCTGCATTCTATCAGACAGCCAAGCTGCCCTACGAGCCCTGGATGCATTCCAAACAGCATCAAGGAGTGTCTTACGTTGTCGCCAATCTCTAAATGAGATGGCCAAACAATATCGTATAATCTTATGCTGGGTCCCAGGCCACAGAGATATACCAGGGAACTGTAGGGCAGACCAATTTGCAAGAGAAGGTACCTGTATACCAGACATAAGTAATTTTATGGAGATACCTCTCACAACTTGTAAGCTTCTCATTAAGGGCGCACTAATCGGTTCTGCAAATCAAAGATGTATTAGCGCTAACACCTGTAAAATTGCTGGGCAAATATAGCCAAGGCTAAATCTACGTCTATCCAAGAATATTATAAAATTGAGTAGACTTCAAATTAGGACCTTAGGAGGGGCCCTCACAGGACATTTTCTCATAGGAAATCATGCAAGGAGATTAGACGTTTACATGCATGATTTCTGTCGTAATTGCAGGAATGAGGAGGAGTTGGAAACAATTCAACACCTTTTTTCACATGCCCGGCTCTAGCCAGAAGCAGGAACCGATATTTAAGATCCTACTTCTTGATGAATCTAGAAAAGCTATACACTTTAGGTATCAAAAACCTTTTACGCTTTGTCAAAAGCTCAGGATGGTTCAATATGAAAATAGAAATGTAGCCCAGCGCCTACGGCTCACAATGGACCCATTTCGTGGTCTAAGTGGCATCACTGTGGTCTAAGTGCTCAACTGTTTCTACCCGCTCCTCATCTATACAAATTCTACAATGTTTCATGGGAGAAAAGTCTTAGTCTCAATTAAGTATTAGTTTGCTCGTGGCCACAGGTAGCACTGGATGTAAAATAATAAACAAACAAAATTCAAGAAAAAATACAGTCAGCTCAGTAGATGAAATAACTGGCATTTTCTGATTACCGCTCTCTAAACTTTTCCTCCTCTTCGCTTCCAGAAGTATTGCCTACAACATCTGCTTACATTCCGTCCACAACCTAAAACAAGGAATTCAAGTTGGAGTTAGTCATTTCTGACGATGGCACATCAATACTGACTGTTAACCATTTGGCGCTAGGGTTTTCTTAAAAAAAAAATATCACCAAAAATAAATAAATTTTGTTTAAAAATAAAGATAATTAAAAGTAAAGGCCAATCAACTTAGAGGTATCGGATTTTAAATGGAAATAAAGCAACAAAAACTCAAATTGATTGGACAATCTTTACTATTTTGGTGTAGAACCATTCATGACAATTATTTTTTAAAGATAATCCCTTTCAAATGTTGGCCGCAACTGCGCTGTAATTCGGCTATCCGTACACACCAATTTTGAATGATTCGCTGGAGGGCTTCAGTCGGTATCTCGTGAATAACTTTAGTACTGTTATCTTCCAATCTCTCAATCGAAGGTGGTTTATGCTCAAAGCAGTTAGACTTTAAATACCCCCACACAAAAAGTCTAAGCGTGTGATATCACACGATCTTGGTGGCCCATCCACTGGTCCGACACGAGAGGGAAATTGCTCACCGAATTGCAAAACGACGACGCAGTATATCCATTGTTTCACGTGCTGTATGGCAAGTAGCGCCGTCCGCCATCTTGTTGAAACTAAATGTTGTGGAGATCGCGGGCTTCAATTTCGGCATCCGGCATCAAAAAGCCGTTTATAACGGCGCGAGTCACTGTTATATTGGCGCCAGCCTCGTCTTTGAAGAAATATGGGACGATGATTCCTCCAGCCGATAGGTCGCACCAAACGATTGTTGTTGTCGGTTGTTCTTCAGCCCAAATACGGCAATTTTGCTTATTGACGTAGGCATTAAACCAAAAATGGGCCTTATCGCTGAACAACCATAAGTTGGCCTGAGCGCGCGATCAACACTTCTCACAGAGCGTCGATTTTCGTAATAAAACTGTACGATTTGTAAACGTTGTTGAGGCGTACTATAAGTCTTTCCATGATGAAATGTCAATGAATACGTATTTAGTTTGACAGTAGTCACACGTAATCTATCAAAACAACCTATTGGAAAAAGCCCTCCCATCTGATCACCCTTTAATCATTATTATTATTTTTTTTTCACTATGATACCAATTTATATTTTTCCAGATGTGTAGTGTTTAGTTAGATTGGCCATTATAATCTATCCAAAGATGAAATGGTGATATGATATCACGAATACAATCTTAGTTTTTTTCGGAAACAAAGAGCTGTCATGACGCTGATTACGTTAGTCAATCGGCTGATTTTTTCAAGTTCGCTGAGCGGCGGTTAAGAGTCTAATATTGGCCACACCTTCTGTATTTTTTTCACCATGTAATCTATGAACTTTATTTATTTCTACATCTGCTGATTTGAGTTGCCCCCTTACTTTCTTGTTCATATTTTGATGACAGCGCAGTGCATACTGGGTATTTGATAGTCGCATCAAAAATAGCTCAAAAGTGATATTAATTGCATGTTCTTTTTCAATTAACCTCGAAGGCATACCGAACTAATTGCGTTTTTTACAGAATAGAGATGGAGTCAGAAATCCAACGAAAATACCAAAAATTAAAAGAATAATAAAAGCAAATTAAAGAAAAAGAGGTACAAACAGCAAAAAATAAAATGTTAGTAAATGAAAAAAAAAAAATATAAAAAATAATAAAAATACAAAAATAACAAATACAAAGCAATAAAAATATTGTAAAAGAACAAAAAAATACAAAAATAAAAAATACCAAATACGAAAGTAAAATTAAAAAAAACAAGAGCGAAAAAAAATATTTATAAGTCAAAGTATACAAAAAAAACAAAATAAAAATACAAACAAAAAATGAAAAACAAAATAATATAATGACATACAAAAAAAATTTAAAAATAATAAACAATAAAAATAAAAATATGTTTAAATAAAAATACACAAACAAAGCATAAAAATAAAAAATACAAAAACAAAGTACTTAGGTATAATGTAAAAAAATACAAGAAAAAAATTAATAAAATAAAATATGAGATACAAAAAAATACAAAAAAATGTTTATAAAAAAAATTAATTAAATAAGATATACGAAAAAATGTTTATAAAAATAAGAAATACAAAATCAAAGTAAGTATTGTAAAAAAATACAAGAAAAAAATTTATAAAATAAAATATGAGATACAAAAAATACAAAAATGTGTTTGTAAAAAAAATTACAATAATAAAATAAAATAAAATAAGATATACAAAAAATACAAAAAAATGTTTATACAAATAATAAATACAAAAACAAAGTAAATAATGTAAAAAATACAAGAAAAAAATTTATAAAATAAAATATGAGATACAAAAAATACAAAAATGTGTTTGTAAAAAAAATTGATAAAATAAAATGAAATAAGATATACAAAAAATACAAAAAAATGTTTATACAAATAATAAAAACAAAAACAAAGTAAAAAATGTGAAAAATACAAGAAAAAAATTAATAAAATAAAATACGAGATACAAAAAAATACAAAGAAATGTTTATAAAAAAAAGTTAATAAAATAAGATATACAAAAAAATACAAGAAAAAAATTAATAAAATAAAATATGAGATACAAAAAAATACAAAAAAATGTTTATAAAAAAAATTAATTAAATAAGATATACGAAAAAATGTTTATAAAAATAAGAAATACAAAATCAAAGTAAGTATTGTAAAAAAATACAAGAAAAAAATTTATAAAATAAAATATGAGATACAAAAAATACAAAAATGTGTTTGTAAAAAAAATTACAATAATAAAATAAAATAAAATAAGATATACAAAAAATACAAAAAAATGTTTATACAAATAATAAATACAAAAACAAAGTAAATAATGTAAAAAATACAAGAAAAAAATTTATAAAATAAAATATGAGATACAAAAAATACAAAAATGTGTTTGTAAAAAAAATTAATAAAATAAAATGAAATAAGATATACAAAAAATACAAAAAAATGTTTATACAAATAATAAAAACAAAAACAAAGTAAAAAATGTGAAAAATACAAGAAAAAAATTAATAAAATAAAATACGAGATACAAAAAAATACAAAGAAATGTTTATAAAGAAAAGTTAATAAAATAAGATATACAAAAAAATGTGTATAAAAATAAAAATACAAAATTAAAGTATCTAAATATTGTAAAAAAAATACAAGAAAAAATTTATAAAATAAAATATGAGATACAAAAAATACAAAAATATGTTTGTAAAAAAAATTAATAAAAAAAATTAAAAGATACAAAAAATACAAGGAAAAAATTAATGAAATAAAATAGAGATATAAAACATACCAAATAAAATTTTTATAAAAATAAAAAATTAAAAATTAATGAAAGAATGCAAGGAAACAAAATTAATAAAAAAAATACAAAAACAAAAATTACATTAGAAAGTATAACGCAAAGTTTTCTTCTACAAGACGTGCAAATTTCGTTAACCCCAAGGTCGAAAATGTCTGCTACTCGCCCACCTTGGATGATAAACACATATCCGCATACGATAAAACACTGCAACTGTCAAAGGCAAACACTCGAAAAGAAAAATTTATTACAATATTTGCGAAGGAAAAAGATTTTTACAGCAGCAATGAATGGAGTTTTATGTTCACTGATGGCTGCAAAACGTCCCACAACACCTCTTTCGCAGTAACAAGAGGAAATGGAGATATCACCCGCCTAGGTATACTACATACACCCCATATGTTCCGTGTTTACTGCCGAACTAACAGCCATTCTTGAAACAGTGATGAATGCTAAGCGCTGTAAGTGCAAGTTTATAATTTGCACCAACAGTAGCTCATGCATTGAAGCTATTGAATCCCCAATCAATGATCAAAATGAAATAAATATCATCCGCAATACACTATTAACCTCTCGCAGAAAAATCAGACTGATATGGACTCTTGGACACGGGGGAATCAAAGGCAACGAGAATGCTATGACTCCATCTGTATTGTTCAAATACGCAAAAAAAAGATATTTTCGCTGCGATTGAAAGGCAGACAGCTAATTGACCACTAAAAAATTTACAAACATCACTATTTCGATATCAATCCATTCAAAACAAAACTCAATCTTTCCGCTGACATCCCTATTCCATAGATAAAGCCTTTCATTCGGCTACGTCTCGGGCACACCATTTTAACACATGGGCATATTTTTCTACGTGTCCCTCCTAGCAAATGTCCATTTTGCGATGAGTATGCATCGGTAATACACATATTGGCAGAATGTCAAAACATCGACACACTCCGACACGAAATCTTTGGCGCAATCGGCTCTCTCAATCTTCTGAGAGAAACAACCACTGGAAACATTAGTAAGCTGTACAAGTTTCTGAAAGAGACTGATCTGTTAAGACGAATATAATATTAATTACTAATCTATTTAAAACCTACTATTAATTTAGAGACAGCCGAAGGCCTTTGTTGCTAGCGCTGCTAAGCAGTTATTTGTTAAATAATTTATTATTGTACAAATGTTTAAGAAATAAAAACAATGAAATTAAAAAAAAATTAAAATAATTAAAGGGTGGTTAAGTTTCAAGGGCCGGTGTTGATTTTGAATAAAATAAAATTGTATAGGAAATTATTGTCATTTCTCTTTATTATGATAATATTGGTATGACTCAATTAAGTATGGAACAAAATATCGGCCAAATGGCCTCGGCGGAACACCTCCATCCATCTTTTCTTTCAAATAACACCAAAGAAAGAAGTCCAACGGTGTCAAATCACATGATCTTGGCGGCCAATTGACATCGCCGCGACGTGAGATTATTTAGCCATCAAATTTTTCGCGCAAAAGAGCCATTGTTTCGTTAGCTGTGTGACAAGTGGCACCTTCCTGTTGAAACCACATATCGTCCACATCCATATCTTCCAATTCGGGCCATAAAAAGTTCGTTATCATCTTACGAAAGTGAACACTATTCACAGTAACTGCCTGACCGGCCTCATTTTGGAAAAAATACGGCCCAATGAGGCCGCCGGCCCATAAACCGCACCAAACAGTCACTTTTTGTGGGCGCATTGATTTTTCTGCAATCACTCTTGGATTATCATTCGCCCAAATGCGGCAATTCTGCTTATTGACGAATCCACTGAGGTGAAAATGTGCCTCATCACTGAAGATGATTTTCTTCGAAAATTGGTCATTCACTGTTGCCATTTCCTAGCACCATTCTAACCATTGACGACGCTTGAAATGGTCAAGAGCTATTAGTTCTGGAGTCAATTGCACATCGTAAGCGTGTAAACGCAAGTCTTTATGCATAATGTTCATCAACGACGAACGTAAGAGGTGCAATTGTTGAGCACGACGACGAGTTGAGGTGGACGGCTCTTCAACCACACTATCGCGAACAGCAGCAATATTTTCTGCAGTACGAGCTGTACGAGCATGCACTGGTGTTTTCACATCTCCTACAGACCCGCTTTGCTCAACTTTTGCCCAATTTTTCCGATTGTACGCACACTTAAACGAAAAAATCACGAAGTGCGCGATATGCATTTTGATTTGAACGCCCGTTTTCATAATAAGCCTGAATAACTTTAACGCGTTGTTCGATTGTGTATCCTTCCATGGTTCCAATTGAGTTAGTCTGAAATTGAAAAGTGTTAAATGAAATGCAGAAAAAAGCTTGACGTTTAGGTGCGGTTCACATTTAACATCAGCCCTTAAAATTTAACCACTCTTTACAAAAACAAAAATTATAGTATAACTTAAGTTTCCTGCTCTGGAAAGCTTAACCAAATGTTGTCTTCAGATATGCGTTGTCCTTACCGGTCATTTAGCGCTGTTGTTGCTCATGTCGCTAATTAACACAATTCAATTCTTATTTAATCACAAGTAGAGGCTGTTTTTCAGGTTTTTAGTATTCGCAGAGTATTCAATGAGTCACTTTTGTATCATATTTTGATCCTCATTCCTATTCTATCCAAAACTTTCTTTCTATTCATCTTAATATCACGCTTCCATATGTACGAGTACGTGATGTATATTTTATCTATTATTTGTTCATAAATATATTTTTTTTTAATTTTAGTTATTTCTTTTTTGATTTTATTTGTATGTTCATTTTATTTTTCGGTTATGACTCTAACTCAAATACTCGTGCACTTATCAGTATTTGATGTACACACATTTGTACATACATATGTGTGTATGTACAAGCCCACATTCATAGTCCATTAACTTCAGTGACTCGAGCTCAAATTTATTTATTTTTTGATGATTCAGTTTTGCGGTCTTCATATGGTTTCTACTTGTTCTCATTTTTCCATTAATGTTTCTGCTTCTTGGGATGTTTGTTATTTTTACGTGTTGGCCATTAAAGAGATTAAGTGTAAATTTTCCAATGAAATACAGGTTTATGTCACCGGCTATTTGGGAATTCAACAAATGTGAGAAATAAGCTGAAATTTGTAGTTATTTGATATGTTGGGCTATATTGGATGCATTTCTGTCTAAATGCGAAATTTTGTGGTCAATTAAAAACTTTTTATGAAATGGTCATTTAATTTGAAATTTGCTGCTTTATAGATGTGGCTGCCTATTGACTGTATGGGTGTATGTTTATGTGTACCTTGATGAAAATTATTTAGACATATAGACACAAATATACACACATTTATATTAAACAAAAATAAATTTAATATCTCATCCAGAAAATCGAAAAATATTGTAACTGATATTGTATAAGATAAGTAAGCTTACTGCTAGGATATTTACCTACAAAATGGGCTGAGGTTAAGGTTGTATTTATTCCAAAGGTAGGGAAAAAACCCGAACAATTGCCTAAATCATACAGACCAATTAGTCTCAGCTCATTTTTCCTTAAAACAATGGAAAATATAGTTAGTATATTAGGGAAAACAATCTAGCTAACTTCTCACTGCATTGGCTTCAATTTGCCTATCAACAGGGAAAATCCACTGAGACTGCAATACACAGCCTGGTAACAGTTATTGAGAAGGCTATTGAGTCCAGACAGATAGCTCTATGTGCATTTATTGACATATCAGGAGCTTTTGATAACACCTCCTATGAGGCAATCTATAATGCCCTACATCTAAAGGAGGTACGTGAACCCATCACTAGATGGATAATATTCATGCTGAAATCTAGGACGATCAGCACCGAACTAGGAGGAACAATCAAATCTATCAAAGCCACAAGAGGTTGCCCTCAAGGAGGCGTACTCTCTCCTCTTTTGTGGACTCTAATCATAGATGAACTTCTCCACAAACTGAAGAACCTAGGTTTTCCCACTCAGGGCTACGCTGATGACCTAGTAGTTTATGTATTAGGCTGGCATGAGGAAACCATTTCGGATCGCATGCAGCAAGCCCTTACAATAATAAACAAATGGTGCACGGAAAAAGGGCTCTCCATTAACCCATCCAAAACAACACTTGTACCGTTTACTAGGAGAAGGAACATAAATCTCAAATGTCCGTCCCTTAATGGAACAACACTTGAACTCTCGACAGAAGCGGACTATCTTGGCGTCAGTCTTGACAAAAAGCTTACGTGGAATTGCCATATTGAGAGAGTTACTTCAAAAGCCACAAGGGCATTCTTTGCCTGCACAAGGCTTTTTGGTAAGACATAGGGACTAAACCCTAGAATGACCTTCTGGACATTCACCACAGTTGTGAAACCCATAGTCACTTATGCATCCTTAGCATGGTGGCCCAAGGTCAAGCAAAGAAAAGCAGTAAACGAATTAAACAAACTGCATCGCCTGATATGTGTTGGTATTACAGGAGCTATGAAAACATGTCCCACGGATGCATTGGGTATCCTCCTGAACATACCACCGATTCCAATCTTGATTGAAAGGGAAGCTCGCTCGAGTGCCTTAAGATTAAAAGGTAGATCTGAACTTAAAAGTGTGGATATGAAAGGACATTTAAAGATCTGCGAAGACTTCCTACATAGTCCCATTCTTCATAGGGATGATACTATCACCCAAACCAATACTCTTCAGCAACTTCCAAGTTATAATTAATGAACGCACAGACTGGAGAACTAATTCTATCACTTTCAAACTTGGCTCCCAGCTATGGTTTACTGATGGGTCCAAATTGGAAAATGGTAGAACAGGGGCAGGAATCAATGGGCCTAAATTCAAAAAATCGATTCGGATGCGACTCTACCCAACAATATTCCAGGCAGAAATACATGCCATTGAAATATGTGTGAGAGAATGCCTTAGCAGGAAAATGAGAGGTACTCAAATCTACATACTTTAAGATAGCCAAGCGGCTCTAAAAGCCCTTCTATCAACAACTATCACCTCTAAATTGGTAAATGATTGCCTAAACCTTCTCAACACGTTAGGAAACCTCTACATAGCAACACTAGGCTGGATTCCGGGACATGAAAGACAAGGAGCAAATATGCAACTTACTCGTCCTGAGCCTTTCTGTGGACTCACAAAAGGCTACATTAATGAATTCCTTAGGAAATGGGAAGAAAGAAAATTTGCTGCACACTGGCTAAACTGTGCCGGTCAGCGTCAAGCCAAACTATTCCTAAGTCCCAACAAAGGAATATCTGACAAGCTTCTCCCACTAAGCAGAGTAGATCTGCGTCTTTTAACAAGATATCCCACAGGTCACTGCAGCCTGAGGTATCATGTAAATAATATTGGTCTATCTGAGACTAATGTCTGCCGCTTTTGCGAAATGGACATAGAAAGCTCAGAACATGTGCTTTGTGAATGTCCTGCGTTGAGCAGACAGAGACTTCATCACCTTGGTGGTATCGTAGTATATTAGCTCCATGCAATCTTTGGAACAACAAACCCAAAATTGTGCTAAAATTTTTAAAAAGCCCAAAACTCTATGGTTACAAGAATAGGCCTTTCACAATAGATCAGCTCTGGTCGCAGTGCGTAATGGCCTTCTAATGCGCAGTTGTGCATTTTTTTTTTTTTTGTTCAAAGAAAAGTCATCTCATTTGGATAGCAAATTTTATGTAATGTAGCGTTTATAAATAATTTGGGGTAAATCGATACTTTGAAGGCGTTTTTTGTTCGCTTCCAAGTTGTCAGTCGCAGCAGGTGTACGAGTATTAGGATAAGACCCTAACTTGACTCTTATAGAGTTAAGAAGTAGTCTAAAGGAATCACTTCACCAGATTTAGCCCGCCAATTGACAGACCCATTTATAGAGAAGATTCGGCCAACAAAAATATATGTACCCTATGATCAGAAAGTACCGGGAATGTATGGTCACGGGGGCATGTCAGGTGAATATGGTACTTGCACGATGGTATTTACTTGGTGTTTGGTCAAATAATCCAGCACAATTTGGACTCGGTGCGATGGCGCGTTAGCATCATGCAAAATCCAAGAATGGTTTGCCCACATTTGCGGCCGTTTGCGACGTACAGCATCTCTCAAACGCTTCAAAACGGATAAATAATATTATTTATTGACTGTCTGGCCCGATGGAAGGAACTCATGATGCACTACGCCTTGGCAATCGAAGAGAACAGTCAACTTCACCTTCCCGGTACATTTTGATCATAGCATACATAAGGGCGGGTAGATGTTGAAATGGAATAAAATGGCGTTTGCTGTGTGGCACGTAGCGCCGTCCTGCTGGAACTACATGTCGTCTAGGTCCATATGGTTCAATATGGGCCATAAGAAATTGGAAGGGCCACCACGTCTACCGAAAAATGGGCGCAATGCGCGCAACGTTTGCGTTAATGAACACTTATTTTGATAATAAAGTTTTATCATTTGAACGTGCTGTTCAATCGTGTAACTCGCCATGATGATTTGGCATAAGCAAGTGAATAATAAACAAAAGATTTGACAGATGTCACCAAAACAAAATGGCTGCCACAGGGCGCCAAAATCGACCCGCGCCAATTGAAAAACCCTTTACATTTGGATATGTATATATGTACTTAGTGCTGCCATAAGTTCTGTTACAAGTTAAGTCCGTTATGGATATAAAATTATAATACTCTTTTTTAATGAAGTTAGTTTTATTTAATCATGTAAAAATTTACAACAAAAAAAAATTTATTTTCATTCGAAATGGTCAGCATTTGCTTTTACACAAGCCTTCAAACGATTGGGCCATTCAACTATTGCAACACGCATGGTTTCCATGGATATTGGGATTGGGGCTCCACCCATGTGTTCTCCAATTCTAACCACAAACTGTAGTCCAATGAATTCAGATCTGGACTTCTAGAGGGCCAATCTTCTACGACTATGAACCCGGGAATGCTGTTTTTTAGCCACTTCTGGGTGGTTTTTGCCATATGGGCTGGAGCAGAATCTTGAAAGAAGATCCAACGCTCTCCATTGAAGAGAGTACTGCTCAACTGCTTCACCACGTCTTCTAAGACACCCTTCTGGTATACTTTTGCCACGGTCTTAATCCCTTTTTCGCAGAAATTAAGAGATGTAACGCCTTTACAGGCACTCCCAACCAAACCATTACAGAGACTGGACGATAGCCACGCTAAACAACATTTGGCCCTTGGAACAACATTTTTGCGTCTTTAGAAGTTTTAGCATAGATTTTGTCGTTTCGCTTATTAAAAACTTCAACAGCGAAAATTTTCTCATTTGTGAAAAGAATATTTTCTAAGCGCCTTGTCGAAAGATAACCAGTTGAGCGACGGATGGCATTTATGTGGAGATCATCTCTAATTAGTCTTAACATGGATCAGGTCAAAACATTCATTTCCCTGGACAGGATTTTCTGTTTCCTAAGTGGATTTCTGCAAATTCTTTCTCGAACGACTTTTATGGCTGCACTGGTTCGAACCACGAGTGGACGACCACTTCTTTTTCTGTCTGTCATTTCAGACGTTTGGGAAAAACAATTGATCGTGCGGTAAACAAGCATTCTCGAAATACGAGAAGTTTTTTCAGTAATTCGTAAATCTCACCTGCACTTTACCACACTTTTGTAATGCAATCAGTGCAATGCGATTTTCCTTAGCTTAGAAACTGAGTATAATTTATGAGCGAACAATGCATGCGAACAAAAGCAAAAATAATGGAACTTTTTGCTGCGAATTTGTTCTCGCCGTAGGCATTGTAAAATTTGTCACAGAATTTATGGTAAGACTAAGTATTATCATGAGGCATGCACTTCGACCATAAGACCTGTAGTATCCTCTTCTCTAGCGAATACTTTATAAAGGTCCTTATGAACTCTTAGAGAGAGTGAGCCTATGGACTTTGCCTTTGAGTATACTAAACGAAGAGGTCGTCTCTCTTTTCAGCTCGAGGTGGCATCGCATTCCAAAAGCAGGTGCATTCATGTCTCTGGAGATAAAACACAAAAGTAGCATGAGTCGCTCGATTATATTCTGAGTCTGTGCAGATGAACACGCGGTATGCGATGGCCTGTGCGGATCCCTGTATGCATACTCAGTTCACTTTGGCAGGTTCATAAGGTTTTTTTAACAGCAAGAACTTTCCGGGGCTTAGTACCATAGTATTAAGCTAGAATATGCTTATGTATATTTTTTAGCCTTGTTGTCCTACCGTCAACTAGAGTTCGAATCTCATGGGTATATGTAGTTGTTGTGGCCTCTCTAGCTAATGTATGAGGTCCATCATTTCGATTAATGCCTTTGTGGCTCGGGATCCAGGTGAGTTGAATGTGAGTGGGAGCCTCCATGGAGTTTAATTCTTCCATGAACTCCAGAAGAAGTGACGACTTTACTTTAAAATATGATACAGCTTTGAGCGCAGAACGGTGGTGAGTTCATTACGGCAGGGCTGTTCTATAAGGAAGGCAAATGGGGCATTATAACTTTTTCTTAGACTTTCTAGTTATGTGGTAGTTGGGAAACTAAGTAGCTGTGCTAAGATTTTTGACCGGTCTTTTTTATTTTGCCAGATACTCACTAGAGAAAATTATAAATTTGAAGGAAATACCATTTTTTAATTTTTATCTCGAAAACTATTCATCCTACGGGAAAAAAGTCATGAATAAAAAAATTTGCGGAAAATATCAAATTTTGTATTATTAAGGGGTTATATACAGTTAGAAGGCTGAAAAAAGCGAATTTTTCAGAGTTTTTTCTGAGAAAACTTTTAAATTTATTGATCTAAAAATTTGTACACATATTATATTATGTTATCTTTTAACTGTATTTAAAGACTTAGTATTATGAAAAATATTTATTTGGAATGGAGCTACAGCTGATCTCCGTGAGCTCCTCTCAAAAAAGACGTTTTACGGTGACCACTATATCTCTGAACTGGATCCTCTGAAATAAAAAAAATCAAACAGATTGCGTCAAAGTAATGTTATATCTAGTAATTAATCGAAGGAATAAGCAAAATAAATTTTTTAACAAAATGGCGGTTTCTCAAAAAAAAAATTGATGAAAAATTTCGGCCTTAAATTGCTTATAAAAAAATTATTATCGGTTAGAAACATCCTCGATTAATTACTAGTAAATATATTTAAGAAGCTCGTGTTAAAGTTTGAGACTAATCGGATTAGTCGTTTTCGAGTAATGTTGGTCACCAACTTTGAAAACACCATCTTGAGAAAAATGCGTTTAAAGTTTGCCGTGTACTTTCAAGCACTCTGAAACGCCTTTTGAAATTTGCGTGTAGCTTCGAAAATATTCACCGGAACGATATTAAATTGTCTGTGGGTATTCTGGCGGCCGCCGTAGCCGAATGGGTTGGTGCGTGATTACCATTCGGAATTCACAGAGAGGTAGTTGGTTCGAATCTCGGTAAAAGCAAAATTAATAAAAACATTTTTCTAATAGCGGTCGCCCCTCGGCAGGCAATGGCAAACCTTCGAGTGTATTTCTGCCAAGAAAAAGCTCCTCATAAAAATATCTGCCGTTCGGAGTCGGCTTGAAGCTGTAGGCCCCTCCATTTGTGGAACAACATCAAGACGCACACCACAAATAGGAGGAGCTCGGCCAAACACCTAACAGAAGTGTACGCGCCAATTATTTATTTTTTTTTTATTCTGAAATATACATATGTACATTAAGAAAAAAAATACCTATAAAAAAATCGATTTTTTGAAAATTCTAACTGTATATAACAGTAAGCGCCAATTTACACGATAACTTTTCACCCCGGGCTTTTCGCGCATTCGCTTTTAAGGAAGTCTTCGAAAATCTTCGAGTATTTACATCATGACTTTTTCTGCGGCTTTCCTTGTGTCCTTTGACGTTTAACCGAACAATTTTCTATTTTCATTCACTTGAATAGTGGAGCACTTGAATAAAAATACTAAAATGTGAATACGATGTAAGCGAAATGCCAAAAAAAACCCTCGTTGGCTTCTCTACATTTTTCGTCATCCTGGGTGGAGGAAAGCCATTGTGTAAGTGACTCTAACATTCATTGACTTAACATTGGAGAGCCTACGAAATCTCTCTATTTATTGCGTACGTGAAGACGCTGGTTACGCAGAAATCAATCAGAACAACAAAAAATGCCTGTTGGTTTTTATTAATTGGATTTTTTTTCTTTTTTGAATTTGGAAATCGTTTTCCTTAATAGTTTGCTTACGTTCAAAGTATATATTTTATTACAATTGAGAAATGTTACCAAGTTTTTCATTTGAAAAGTGACAATCGCAAATTCCCACTGATTTATATCCGGACAAATACTGCGACTTCCCCAGCATTCGCCAGACATTCATAGTACTTTGTGGTTGTCTTTCAATGGCCGGCAGGTCTGCATTACCAGTATAACTCAGATATTATGTGGCTAAGGAAACCTCAAAATATATGCATTTTATAAAATAGTTCATTAAATATATAAATAAAATAAATATCGCAGATGCATTTTTTCACTCACATACTTCATCTTGAAGAAGATAGGACAGTGGTGATGCTTCCAAGAAGAGCTGCCAAGTAATTTTTGTTATAAACTGAAGCGGAAATAGTTGGTAGCGGCGCAGGTTTTAAATACCTTAATTAAGCCCCAGAACAGTCAATAAGTTGACCAACTCACTCAAAGAAAAATTAGATTCTCGCCAGTAAAGCAATTACAAATAGTCCATGTGAAATCGTTCCGGAACGGCCCGGATTTATATCCGGCCAAGGACTGTCACTCCAGCAGCATCCCCCGTCTCCATGTATGGGAAATGTTTATGCTGCTACAACAACAAAAACAATCCATGTGCAGTAAAATTTTTACAAACACTTCATTTTCTCAGTGAAAAACATTTCTTGCTTCTTAATTAGCCAGCATTAATAAAATCAAGAGAAGTTTACGTGCTTTTAGGACAACACCTACTATAAATATGCTAAAGGAAGGTGGTTTTCAATCACTTGAAGATCGCACGAAATATCTCAGAAGTCGCATAATATTCAAATTATTCTCCGATTCCACTCATATTCTTCACCATGAAATTCGTTTACTGAATAAAAGAAGAAGACCACTTTCACATAAATCAACATTATGCGAGGTGGAGATATCTCCAATGAGAATACCTCAAACCAAGCTACCACCCTGGGCTCTAAACTCTGAAAGCTTTATCGAAGACTTATGCTATTTACGTAAACAGTGCACGAACAACACAACATATCAGCAAATTTTCTGGAGCATAGTGCACCCTCTGAAACGAAGTGGTTGGAATCTCCTTTTCACTGATGGCACCAAGCAAGTCAATGGCATCGCATTTGCGGTTACAAATGAAGCTGGGCAAACCCTTTCTCACGGACTACTACCGCAGGACGCCAATATCTTTGAAGCTGAATTACAGGGCATAATTTCAGCATTAAATCTTGTAAAGATTAGAAAAAACGTTTTAATATGCACTGATAGCCAATCAATGTTCAATGCTGCAAAAAACATTCGAATGGATGTAGGCCCAATATATCACATGCAACAATTGTTAATTAAGAAAGCGTCAAACACAAAACTAATGTGGATACCTGGACATTCGGGCATACTCGGCAATCATCATGCTGACTATGCCACAAATCTTGCCTTAAAATCGTGTTTGCACTTTTATAACCCATTTAGTACAACATCAATTAAAACCATATACTCCAGAGCTTTAAAGTCTCAGCTGGGTGCCAATTGGTATATCTACCAGCATGAATACAAAGGAGTAAATCCACACGGTTCCGCTACCATACTGCCAACTTCGACTACTACTTGGATGAACCGATGCTTTGTACGTTTACTGCTAGGACATACTCTTTTAACACACCAATACCATTTAACAAAGAGTCCACCGCCAATGTGTAACTTTTGCAACGCGAACCGCTTAACCGTACGCCACATTCTCCTACATTGTCCATCTATCTCCGCCTTACGCACCACAACACTGGATAACGCAGATCCAATCAACATTCTCTCCATCTCTTCTGAAGCAAATATAATAAAAATATCAAATTTTCTTTAAGCTATAAACATATTTCAACTTATTTAGTCTTATAATCTTTATTTACTTACATTTACTATCACTTGACTAAGCCGATAGCCCTGGTAGCTAGAGTTTTTTATCTTGGATTAATCTATAATTTTAATTATATTTTAATAAATAATAATAATAATAATAATAGTTGGCCAGGTATTTAGGAATCGCACATAAGCAACTTCCGCTAGCGTTGAAATTTAATAAAATAGCGTAACTGTCAAATGGTTTCTCGCACATGACAGTAATTTTTCAACTACTCAGCGCCACCTATCAGGAAATAGTACATCATAAACAGTCCATGGCGGCATCTACAAGTCATTGTTTGAAAATCATATGCCTTCTAAGGAGTTGCCACTTTCACTTGTAACAGTGAAAATTTTACTAATATATCCCTATAATTTACCGCTTACCTTACCCTTAGTGAACACAAAAACTAAAATTTAAATAAATGCATATGCAAATGAATATAAAACATCAGACCCAAGGCGAATCTATTAAAGGAGGTGTTGGTAAATCAGCTGATTTGTTTTTTTTTTTCTTTAGTTGTGTCCATGTAGCTGTTAGCACAGAATAAAACAAAGCCCTTGAATTTTTTGCTTTCTATTTCCGCAATACCTTGCCGTGACAAGCAAACGCAAAAAACATTGTTGTTGATGTAGTGCCACCATCTTTAATAAATGCGCTTTGATAAGACTCTAACATTTTGTAGTAAATTTATAATTTAAAATCAGCTCCGTAATTTATGTATTTCCACCTTCTGCCATCAGCCAACAACCATCCGGCAGCACCATTTTTCTATTGCTTGCGCTGACTCTGCTGGTACCGACGTCGCTGCTGGCACTGCTTTGGCAAGCGACACTGATTTGTGTTCCATCACCCGCAAAGCTCTAAGAACGACTTTAGTGGACAGATGTGTTAGAATTTTCGCTGTGAAGCGTATGGGGAAGCATTAAATTTTGTTTTGTTGGCAAACTAAGTTAATTTCGGACCAAAGGAAATTTAGTGACAACTGCAGCAAAGATGAATTGTAAACAATTGTTAAGTGGTCGAGTGCCGGTATTCTTTACGCTGCTCTGCTGCATACTGGGTGAGTAGTCAATGGTAGAAACTGAAGCGTGGGGTAAGGGGACGGGCGTCGTTACAATGTTCTTAATTAATAATTCCAAACACAGAACTAAGAGCAGAATACACAAAAAATGTCGAAAAGCTATAAAAATAAATTGGGGAAGTTACAAAAAGCAACAATGACCTCTTCGCATTCGCCGGCTTATAAACCCGCATATAAAATTAGTGAATTATGCACTGATAAAATACGAAAATTTGAATTAGTTATTAGTGTAAAAAGAGGAAGATATGTAAATATTGCTAAATGTGTTGTAGCCAGTTTGTTAGTTGTAGAAAAAATGAATTCTTACATTAAAAAGTTGCAATACAGTCAATTAATTTAGCAGCATTTCCCATAGTTTGCTGCACAGCTCTTATTCGGTGCACTTACACACTTCGCTGTGCGCTGGAATCAAGAGTTTTCTTCACTTACTTGATAACCTTTGCCTATAATCGCTGTTGTGGGGTCAAATTCTACTCGAGAAAGTTGCTTGTTTTCTTCTTTATTGTTGTTGCTTTCACTGATTATGAATATGCGTGCAAACAAGACACAGACAGTAGCGCAGAATAGAAGATATGAAAATGCCTCCTCGCCCTCAGTGCCATAGAATATATGTATAGTATGTATTTACTTAGATGTATGTATGTACATGCGCCATAATGACGTGTCCATCAAGCACTTATCATATTTGATGGCATCTCAACTATAAATTTTTGAATGCGAATAAAAATAGAAAAATTTGTACTTTAGCTTTGTTCCGTTGAAGAACTTCTGGAACTAATTTTGATGATTAAATAAATAATTTTCATCTAATTTTCCAGTACCCGCTGTTTTCTCAAGCACTGCATTCCTCATTTCACCAAAAAGCCAGAACTTCTTCGAGCTCACCAATGTCGTGACCATGCACGACCTGAAGCGTTCCAGCGCCGAGGAAGCCAGCTACATTTTTCGTGCACAATTAAAAGTAAACTCTGTTTGGCATACGGAAAAAGAACAGTTATTACAAGTTTTCATCACCTATTCGAAAGTCAGCGCACCTGCGAAGGCACGCAAATCAAGCGTCACTTCCGAAATAACAAAAATACCCGATCGTCCCTTCTATGTAAGTCTCATCGCCGGCAAGCCGAACAAAGTGATAGCACATACATCACGCGATCAGTCGATTTTGAATTTGGAACGCGCCTTCGCATCGCTTTTGCAATTAGAATATCAAAATGGTCCTGTAACAGAGGTGGGTGTTTCGGGCAAGTGCAATGCCTTTTATGCGGTAAAGTCATCGACGCGTATTGAGAAAATCAAAACCGATTGTTCACATTGGGACTTAAAAGTAAATTATAGAGCGGAACAGGCATTGGGTAAGAATAGTAACGCGTTCAATTTTTGTATGACCGAACATTTCTTACAGTGATTTTTTTAAGGTATTTCGCGAGTATCTCAAGAAATTGTGGAATACGAACTGAGTGCCGATGGTAAACTGATGCAAGCCATATCATCGGAAAAGCATCGCATAGCTTTGACTTCAAAACCAGATGTGGGTAGCGAAGTAAGTTCGCAATTTACCTTAGCACACCTCGTGGAGAGTTCAGACTTGGTAGAGCAACTAGAATTTGGCACGCTCGATGAAGCGGTAAAAAGTTTGCTCGAATGGTATCGCGTCTTCGACATCGAGGCGGACGTGGATGGCGCGCTGAGCGAAATAAAAGACAGCAAGACAGTAAGTTTGTCGGTGTTAGGCTGAAGCCAATAAATGATATATAATATTTATTTTTTCTTTATTCACTCACAGCTTAAGGAGCAAATTGCGCACTTTGGCTCGGAATTCACCAGTGAGCACATTGGCAATCAGTCTTTGGCACTTGCTACTGCTGAACTCTTGCCATTGGCGCGCATAACCAACCAACAAGAATTTGTTGAGATTTTAAAAGAGCGTAAAGACTCTGTTACACCATTGATAGATTTACTTGCGGCTGTGCAAACGATTGACGCCCACAATGCTGTAACCGAATTATACAAATTCGAGAGTGAAGACGATACTGATATTCTGGAGCAATATCTGCAATCACTTTCTGTTGCTACACACCCTGAACGCGCTATTATCGAAGCTCTGTTCGAGCGCTTGCAATCAAAAGATGAAAATGCGAAAATTGCAAGCGAAAAACTACGCGATACCGTGATTCAGACAGTAGCTGCGCTAACGCGCCAATCAGGTTTCGATCCCAACGATGCGCTGTTACAAAGAGTACGCAAATTTATATTGGAAAACCTCAATGAAAAGTGTGAGGAGATCGATTGTAAAATAGTTAATATACGCGCCTTGCAAAATCTACAAGATGTTAGCACTTTGCCAACGCTCTTCAACAAAGCTTTGAAAGGTGAGGTAGCTGAGTCGGTTGCGGCTTTACAAGCTTTGAAAAGTTTTCCCATTACGAGTTTCAATGAGGCGCAACGTCATAGCTTAGCTGACATTTTCTATCAAAATAATCGCAAGTACGACACCTCGGCACGTGTTATTGCTTTGGATATCTTGCTAGCGCTCAAACCAACCAAGGAACAGTTGAGTGAGTTACTCACCTACCTGAACTCGAATGATCGGCATTTTGAAATAAAGACTTTCGTTATTCAAAAGCTTCGTATGATTGCCGATAAGTGCCCACGCTTTAAGGCGTTGTTAAATGCTTGCTTGAGGGAACTGCCAGAAGTAAATAATTATCATGTCATAGCACAAAAGGGACTCACGACTGTGCTGACCAGAGAGCTCTCAAAGGCGCCGGCATTCAACGAATCGCTGCTAAGTGTCCAAGAAATCTATCAGGGTATTTTAAAACGTGGCACCGTTGAACTGCTGCTGGGTGCAGGAAAGGAAGAGTTTAGTAGCTTTAAGGTAAGTGGATAAATAAAATAAGCACACAAGCGAAGGAATGTTAAAATTGTATTCCATCAAAATCCATATACATACTTCATTTTCATATACATAATTCTCGGCTGACAGTCTTAGCCGTTTGTAAATCTGTGTCATTGTGACGACGTAGAATTGACTGTCGTAGGAACGTCTAAATTTTATTCCATCAAATCCAGCCGAAAGCTTCCGATGTTAGCGCTGAACTAATTTTAGTTTGTATAATAATTTTATTGTTATGTTAACCTTTATAAAATAAAAAAAAATATTCCATCAAAATCCATATAATTAATTTTTTTCAGACACTTTGCGTCTGACAAAACATTTAACAAATTCACTTCATATTTACTTTTTCTCTCCCAGATTGGCATCTATACCAGCGGTCTCGCATCCTTTGTTGCTGATGATGAAGACGTAGCAGAAGATGAGACTGAAGATGAAAGCCCCGCTACCGCTGGCATGGAAATCTCTGTACTGGGAGTACTTTTACGACCACTCGTTTTCTTCACCGGCCAAGGTGAGTTGATGGGTCACGTTTGGAGTGGAACTGCCTCTGATCCAACTCCGGCTTATCAGGCAACTGTTTTGGCGGAGGATCATGAGCACTACGTCATTCTTTCGTCGGGTGCGACAGTTTATATGCGTGTGGTGGGCACACGCTCAATCGATTTGAATGGCAAAGTAGAGCTAAGTTTGTGGAATCGTAATGCCAATACGGAAATCAATCAGAAGTAAGTAGAAAAATATAAGTTTTGAGTAATTTATTTACTTATTTATTCTTTCTGTTAAATTCATATTTCAGCACTGGCACCGCAGTTGTGGGAAGCATGATTGCGGGTTTTACCTATGCAAGAGTGGAAAACAAATTCACTGTGACCAGTGAGCCCCGCATAAGTCTGCAGGCCGATATTGATTTTTATTCGGGCGTAAAATTGTGCATGAAGCTGCAACGCCCGGATATGTTGCTAAGGTGAGTTTTTTAAACGGTTACCTTGTCTTGAGTGTTCTTTAATAATCAATAATTAATGTATTGCAGCGAATCAAACATTAAATCCGTTTATTTGTCACCAAACTCATACTACAAACATATTCGCTCGAAATCTACAAATAAACTTGTTGGACGCACTTTGGCTTTAAATCAGAAGAACAATGAAATGTGCAATCTGATCAGTGAATAAAGATATTTAATATAACTGCTGAGAGCTTCAAACTTTTTAATACTCAATGCTCTCTGTCATTATGTGAATAATGAGAATCTCATGTAAAAACTATACTATAAATGGCCTTAATATTCATTTCTCAGATGTAATTATTTTAAGAAATAAGAAAGTGTTATCATGTATTGCCTAAGAAGTACCGCATTTGTAAAGACAATAAATGTATTTTTATAAACATAGGAGTCGTCTTTATTTTTATTTGATTTAGCTTTTTGTTTTTTTGTTTTTTTTTGCTGACAGAATTGTGCATTCGAAATATATTTTATAGGGGTTTTTCAGCAGTTATGAAACCGCGGTTTATTTACTTGTTACAAAAATAATTGGCCCGTAATCATAGTCCAACGTTAAAATATATTTTAAAGATAGTATTTAAAATTTTGTCAATAAAAAATATGGTAAAACTATTTCTAGCTAACAAAAGAGAGAGAACAGAGCCATCCATATGAAAAGGAAAAATTTACTCTGCAATATAAAGAAATCTGAGTGATTTAATTAGTTCACCCTGTGTCAGCTATAAATTTGAGGAAGTACGTACAGTGGGCTCATAGCATTTCATGCAGGCGAACTACTAAAACTTCGAATGCTGTATTTTGAAAGCTAAAACTTTTTTTGAAAAAATTTAAATATCAAATAATGTATACGCAATTGCAGTATAAAAAAGTATTTCATATATTTTTTTAAGCTTTAAATAAAAAATATAAAAAACAAAAACACAAAACAGTTCAAAATTGTATGTCACAGCTTATTTCATACAGTATTCATTTTTTCTTAAATTTAAGTTAAACTAATGATATAAAAATGGTGCAGTACTTTGTGTGGTATCCTTGGGCTTTATTTACAGCTTTTAACCTTTCTGGCATTGACTCCACTAGCTTTTTCGTTACTTCCGGTCCGATTTTGTTCCACTTCTTTAAAATTACGGTTTTTATCTGATCTATATTGCTTATGTGATGTGTGCGGATTTTTGTTTCCAGTAATGGCCATAAATTCTCGATGACGTTCATGTCAGGTGATTGAGCCGGTGGTTCCATTAAATGTGGACAGTTCCATATGAGCCATGTTTGCACGATTGCCGCCTTTTGCTTAGGGTTATTGTCCTGGTAGAAACGGAAATCTTGAGGTATTCCAAGTTTCGCAGCACTTTGGAGTAGATTCTCTTTTAGAATTTTGAGGTACATTGTTTTGCCCATAATTCCCTCGATAAACACTAAATTTCCTACTCCGGCTGCTGGCTACATGCCCGTACCATTACACTGCTACCACCATGTTTCACAGTCGGTTTTATGTTGCTTTTGTTGAAAATAAAATGCATTTTAAGTTGATTTTTTTATTTCCTTGACAATAAATTGAACACAAAAAGAATTTATGTAACGTTACAGTTTAGTGTCGTTCCTAGTGGGAACATAGGGCGGAGACTAACACATTCCATCTATCACGATTTTGTGTATGATAATTCCTCGAATATATGGTCAGCTATCAATTTTTTGACATTCAGCATGCACCGTTCTCATCCATATACCATACTTCTGGGTCGCCCTCTCCTTCGTGAACCTTTGGGGGTTCCACTCTAGTTCCACAACTTTCCTTTCGCAAAGTGCCAAGGTTATATCCATAAATCGATAAAAAATAAATTTTAGGAAGCTACCTGGAAGCTCAAGTCGTTAGCTACAACAGAAAATGTTAAATTCAGGTCCAAAGTCGAAAGGATCTGTCTAGACCTGGGTGTCCAACCGAAGGTTTTAAAAAGGTGTCCATTGGAGGGCTAGTGCTAGTAGATTGCCATTCGTTATACCTCTCTGGGCCAGAAAATTCTAAAAATCCGTCGAAGACATTTGTTTTCAAAAGTTTACCTACTCTGGCATATTCCGTTAGTGACATTCCAGGTTTCACAACCATACAAGAAAACTGTTTTAGTTGATGAAGTTGATTTGTTGTTGTTGTAGCAGCACCTTTGGGTACCAAACCACAACAACAACAACATGAAGTTGATTTTGAGAGATTTGAGTTTATTATAAAACACAATTTAAGTTGTTATAACCTTTTATTAACTTCCCCGTGATTATAGGTTATTATTTTTGAAATCTAAGTTATTATGTTTAAATTTTGAATTTCTAAGGTTAGAAAAAATAAAAGGTGGGCATTCCGCTAAATCTCGTGATTAGATAAGTTAAAGATACAAACAATGTATTCCTAAGTATAATTATTATTATTATCATTATTTTTGAATTTAAACTCGAATAGACAAAATTTATGTTCTACTTCGTTTCCTTTGAATTGATGCCAATTGGCATTTTTGTTTTGGCACATACAACCCTGCGCTAACATGAAAAAGCAAACAAAACGGAGAATACGAAAACCGATCTTTGAAGTGGTTATCGGTTATCGACACAGGTTCGTTTCCAACAATTTCTCATCAGTCTCTTATTTTCCCTGTTTGAGTGTGCAACAAAATTTTAGAGTGAAAAGTGTACCGTCGAACGTAAAATTCAATCGATGTAGGCATACAAAAATTTAAACCACATTAACAGCTTACAGAAAAATTCTAATATAAAAATTCCAACAAAAAAGCGTGAATACGCAAAAATTGTTACCAAAAATTTATTGCAAACGTTCAGTGAACAAAATTCCTGAACGTGCCAACGTCTAATCGCCCATCACGTTAGGAACAATCACGTACAGCACATTTTAATTGTATTAAAACAAACAAAAAAGTAAAGAAAATCGATTTTTCGTGTGAGATTAAATAAATTTGGGGCACCTAAATTTTCAGTACGGTTCAGTGCAGTTCATATTACATTGGCATTCATAAAGTGGGAGTGACGGAGCAGCACCGAACGCACGAGCTACAACCAACCCGCAGTTGCCCATAGGGGAATAAAGTAAGCAGTGCCGTTATTAGTGCAATTCAACTGTTCACAAAAACAACAATTAATGAAGTGAATTGGATTAACCTCCAAAGGCGCAAGAGCATTTGCATTTTGTTTATTGTTGTTGTTGTCTGGCAGCTGCTACTTAAAAGCGCTGCATACTGCGGTGCAGTGGCATTGGAAAACAAAAAAAAATTATTGCAGACTAACATACGAAATTGGTTATGCTGATGTTGTTTTTGCATTAAACGTCTGCTAATGGGCATGAAGGTGGTGCGGTTGGAACAAATGATGTGCTCAGCTGATGGCGCGACACTGCAGCGCAAAACTGCGTTGGGCAAATAAGCGCTTTATGGCTGGCGGCGTATCAACAACTTTGTGTGATATGCCTATGAAATCATATTTGGATCGCGAAGTAGAAGTTGTGTGCCATAAGCGCCTTATAACAGTGTCAAGTAATGCCTTTAAAAATGAATAATTTAGTGCAAAATATAGCAGAATTAATTAAATCAGATCTACACTCCATCACACATTCATGAATGAAAGGACAAAGAAGTAGGTCTACATTCCATCACACTTTCATGAATGAAAGGCCAAAGAAGTGGCGACATGCTAACCAAGTAAAGTGTCCTATAACTTCTAATACCTGCTGTAAGCAAGTAGCTACCACCAGTGGTCGCACCATTGTGTTGAGACGAGTACTTTCCTTCTGTATACCTTCCGTACGTATCCATTTGAATGGTACTTATGGGGAACTATTTAACTTCAAGATTGTTAATAAAGAGAGGTCACGTGATAAGTGAAAGAGCGACCGCGGAAGGTTAAGTAGACAAATATTGTAAGTTTATATGCAGGTTTAGCGATTTATGAATTAAAAATATGCTCTTTGCAGACTTTACATTTGTAGCAGATAGAGTAGTTCAACTTTTTCGCGCATTGCAGGCAGTTATGCTTCGACTGCATACTACCTTTCCGTGTGACTTTGTGATTACATAAAATCTGCTGTCTACATGCCATTGAAGTACGAGTTATTTTAATGCAAAAACATGACGTATGCTTTTTCTAAACTGCCAAGGGCAACATACATTATTGACCTACATATGGAGTTGCTTTATGAATGAGATGAAAAATATGGAAGTACCTATAGTCATATGCCGCCTCTAAACAGCAGAGGATATGAGATATTTGAATTTTAGGCATTTTTCGGGAATATACTAGTGATTTTGTATCAATTTTTTTTAGCAGTTTTTGGCAAATACCAGATAAAGGGAAACAACTTAAAATAGAGTTATTGTATTAATTATAAAATATATAAATAGCTCGCTCGCTTGATGAGTAAAAAATAAGTGCTCCATGCACACTCTTTCCAAACACCTCCTGTTTAAGCACAACTTTCAAGATACTAAATTCACTGGAGGGCATATTCACTATGATTGTTCTTAAAAAGTTCTTGCCGCTTGTGAAACTTTCTGCGATTGAAAGTATGCAAGTCGTTTAACACTACTTAGACAATTGCGAGAAGTTAACCCCTGCAATAAAAAACTTTGTAGACTTTAATGGAAGAAAAATCTAGCCTTTTCACAGTATCTACTTAAATTCAGTAAAAAAAGGGCATTTTCTCCAGCATTGATTCTAAATATGAAGAAAAAATTAAGCAACCCACAGAATAAGATAAAACGGCACTAGAAATTAAGTGAACGTGACATATATAAAAACGTGATTTGCCACCTTCTTTCCGCCTTGCAAAGTAAAAAGAAACAGCGAATCACTGCGATGCAAAAACAACAACAGAAATTTCATATACCAACAATTTATTGTGTTTAAAAGGCAAGAGCAAAAGAATGCTGTGGTCATAACGGACTTCCCAACAAAATAAAAATCGAAGAACAAATACGACAAAAAAAAAATTATAAAAATAGAAATAAACAAAAATACAACGCAAACGTCGCGTGTGCTTAGTAGTACGGACGCGTGTAAAGCATGAACGAAGAGTAAAAAATAAAAAATAAAAAGTATCTTCCAAGTCATATACAAAGATGATCTAAAAGCAGAAATTGTGTGTGTTAAAAGAAGCGTACGAAAATATATAAATAAATAAAATATAAATCAAACGCAGCAATTGCAAAACATACGACATAAGCTTGAGAAACTCTGCTAATTAGATACCTAGAAAAAAAGAAGAAAAAAGAAATAAGCAAACGAATTGTATTAGGCATAAAAAGCAATCCGGTAGATTACAAATACAACGTGAAACAAATTATACGCAAATACTGTGCTCAATATCGTAGCAACTAATAAAGCCCAGTTATTGGAATCGATTATACACAAAAGTCTTCTAAGGTGAGTCAGACAAAATTTAAAATAAGTTAAAAACATCTTCATAAGGTCTTCTTTAGTAATCTATTAATGAAGTTGTTTTAGTTGTTGTAGCAGCATGAATATTTCCCACGCGTCTATGGGGAATGCTGCTGGAGTGACAATCATTGCCGGATATACTTAAATCCGTGTCGTTCCGGTAACGTAGAACCGACTGTCGTGGTGACGTTTAATAATGAAGTAAATCATTTCACTGTGTTTTAAAGTCTGTTGATATTCAAAAACAAATGAAAATGATTAATTCTTCCACTGCAAGCAGACATTAAATTAGAAATACCGATTTTTAGCGATACAGTGAATTAAAACCTTCTTCGAAGTTAAACAAAATTTATCTTGTCTGCAATCTTCAAATGAAGCAGCCTGTATGATTTGCACACGAAAAAGCACTCATGACACTAACCACCTCTTCTTATGCGACATTTAAATCAGACGTGCTTCCCTTGGATCCACCTTATCATAGGTTATCTCGGTAACAATTGAGAGGCTTAGCATTTTAGGTAGATTCACAACAATAACAATTAGCAATAGACAACATTCAGGTGAGAGACTGCATTCCTCAAGTTGGCAAGCTGGTACTCTGCGCTTACCGAGATAAAAATTTCGCATTTCCTCTTATGTAAGTATGTACATACAAAGGTAAAGCTAGAATACGATGACGCAGAATGCTTATAAAAATAGAGTTGCGTCACCGACGCAACTCCACTTTCCATACATTTTTGCACACTTTACCCGTCTACAAGCGCATTGCAAATCTACTTTGGCAATTAAACCCTGTCAAATATAGGCAGCTCATATTTCTTTTATCTTATCAACAGATTTGTTAGATTTAAGACCTTATTAAACCAGAAAACTACAGAAATTTAATTTATATTATATTAAGTGCCTAGCTTTCGTGTCAGCTTCATACCCCATAAATAAAGCAAAAGAACACACACACACACACACAATACCTGCATTTTACGGCGTTAATTTCTTTTTACCAGTATTTTTATGTCGTTTTTTCCACCGACCGATTAATTTGCTGCTTCGCTTTACTATTTCACATTCGCTCGAAATTAGTTAGCCCAACAGCTTTCATAATCAACTGAAACTGTCACTCTTCAGCTTTCAAACACTTTAAATTCTCTGTAGAGTATATTATTATATGTTCTCTGGTATTTTCTTCAAAAACTTACATAAGTATATACTCGTAAATATACCGCAAAGTATTCGATTGCACTCATTGAAAGTTTTGGTTTATTTTGTTCCTTTGCTGGCTGATTGATTGCTTGGTTTGCTGCTGAGTGGCTGAATTTCCAATATTTTGTAATTATTGCTTTTTCGTTTCTGTTCTAAGCGCTATTGTTTACTTCGTTCTGCTTTATTTGAGTAAACACTTGAGATTTGCGCTCTTCTATGTTCTGAAAGTTAAGGAAGCAAGTTGTTGGTGGCTAAGTGATATGCATCAATTAGTGTGTACTGGCTAATAAGCAACAAAAAAATCTGTGTGGGAGCAAGCAAACCTTTTTTTGATTTGGGCGAATTTTGATGATTATTTGAAATAAGCAAAACGAAAAAGTAAAATGAAAAATACAATGACATAAAAAAATAAATTACAACAAAAAATACAATAGTAAAAAAAGTGGAAATAAATTTAACAAATTCAGATGAAGTAAATTTAAATAAAAATTAAACGAAATGTTAAGCTTAAAATAAATAAATAATTGGCGCGTACACTTCTGTTAGGTGTTTGGCCGAGCTCTTCCTCCTATTTGTGGTGTGCGTCTTGATGTTGTTCCACAAATGGAGGGACCTACAGTTTCAAGCCGACTCCGAACGGCAGATATTTTTATGAGGAGCTTTTTCATGGCAGAAATACACTCAGAGGTTTGCCATTGCCTGCCGCGGGGCGACCGCTATCACGCACCAACCCATTCGGCTACGGGGGCCGAAATGTTAAGCTTAATGAGGTAAAATACAAATAATAAAATTAAATAAAGAAGGAAAAAATAAAAATAAAGTAAAAGAAATGGAAGTGGAAAAGCAATGAAAGGTAAAATATAGTAAAATCGATTAGATCAAGTTGAAAATGAAGTTAAGCCAAATAAAATAGGGGAAAAATAGATGGAATAAAATATAGTATATAGAAAATAGAAATAATATAAAAATATAGAATAAAGATGGAAAAAAAATAAAATAAATTAAATTAAAAAACTCAAAAAAAAAGATAAAATAACTCAGATGAAAAACGCAATTAAAGGAAAAGAAAAAATTAGGTTAGGTTAGGTTAGCCTGGTTGGCAATAAGCCGCGCATAGACCTTTTGGTCCCTAGCGATACGAGATGGAGACCGACCTCTATGAATACCTGAAGTAGACATAATGTAGGATGTCAGCGCTTTTGGCGAATCTAAGTAGGGCTGGGAGCTCCGCTTTTGAGACGTCTTCCAGACCCTCAAACAGTGGGGCTCCCAGGCATTTTAGTCGCGTTTTTAATAATGCCGGACAAGCGCACAGAAGGTGGTCTAAAGTCTCCTCAACATCCTCTCTGCATTTTCTGCATTTGTCCGTGTTAGCAATCCCTATCTTGTACGCATATGCAGCTAATAGATTGTGGCCTGTTAGCATACCTATGATAGTTCTGCATTCCTTTCGCGAGAGCGTAAGTACGAATGGAGTCAGTTTTTTGTCGTTAGTTCTACACATGACTTTTGCTGTTTTGCATGTGGTCAAGTTGTTCCACCTAGCTTCCACTTGCCTTTTCATGTGGTCGTCCATTTCGTTGTATATTGTGTTTAGCGGTTTTGGTATGTCGTTCTCTTGTTCAAATGGTAGTCTCACAGCACTTTTTGCTATCTCATCTACTATTTCGTTCCCCATAATGCCTTTGTGACCAGGTACCCAGTAGATATGCAGCCTATTGTTTCCGGCTAGCCTTTCTATGGCCTCCCTGCTCCGTCGAACATTTTTGGACTTAATACAATATGAGCTTATTGCTCTTATTGCTGTTTGACTGCCCACGTATATATTAATTGTTGAGTTCTTTCTTGTTCTAGAGTAGGCTAGCTCCGCGGCCTTCCCCACAGCAAAAACTTCCGCTTGGAAAATACTGCTGTAGTCTGGCAGCTTGATAGGCTGCCTTATCCCTACTTTTGAGCAGTAAATACGTGCTCCCACTCGGTCTAAAGTGTTAGAGCCGTCTGTAAAGATGTGAAAAGTTCTATGGCCAGGCCTATGTACCATCGCCCCTCTTCAGTTGTGGTGCGAAACCTTCTCTCAAAATTAAAGTACGGAGTCCTATTGAGCTGTGACCGAAGGTTCTGCAGGGGAATACCCCAGCAGCCACTAACCTTCTCGCGGGTTTCGCTGCCAGGTTTTCCGCCATAAGGTCCATAGGTGGCATGCTGAGTATCATTTCCAACGCCGCCGTTGGAGTGGTCTTCATCGCTCCTGTTATGCACAGAGCAGCGAGGCGTTGAATCCTTTATTAAGTATGCCAGTTTTTTTGTCGCAGTCCACCATACTAAGGTTCCATACAGCAATATCGGTCTGACTACTGCTGTGTAGCAAAATGCATCAGAGAGGGTGATAGACCCCAAGTAACGCCCAGCATTCTTTTACATGCGTACAATGCATTACTGGCCTTCTTCACCCTCTCCTCAACGTTCTACTTCCACAGCAATTTGCTGTCCAGTATTACTCCGAGGTACCTCGCATAGTCTTTGAGAAGTAGTTCGTTGTTGCCTAGCTTCGGTAGGTTCCTCGCCGAAACTTTGCACTTCCTGGTAATAAGTACCATGTCCGTTTTTCCGGCGTTTATCCCTAGCCCTGCGCGAGATGCCCATTGGTGTATCGTTTTGAGAGTATTGTTCATCACATTACTGATGGTGTCCAGGTACTTTCCCGTAACTACTATAGCTATGTCATCGGCATATGCCACTAGTTTAGGTGCCCCTCCGTCAAGTTTCTTAAGAATTTCATTTGCTACAAGTAACCACAATAGCGGTGATAGTACCCCACCTTGCGGAGTATCTCTGCATGCATATTTGGTGACGCTCGCATCGTTCCACTCCGCTGTTATCTTTCTGCTAGCTAATAGCTGCCTTATCCATAGATAAACCGCGGGTTGCACATTAAGTGACTCTATGCTATTTAAAATAGCATCTTTTGTCACGTTGTTAAAGGCTCCTGATATATCTATAAATACTCCTAGAGCGTACTCCTTATATTCTAACGCCTTTTCTATGTTTAGTATAAGTGAGTGAAGTGCAGTTTCAGTGGATCTGCCTTTAGTGTAAACATGCTGCGCCTTGGATAATTCATCCGGCGCAATTGTGTCTCTAATGTATGTATCTACAATCTTCTCTAACGTTTTCAGGAGATATGAGGTCAGACTAATGGGCCTGTATTCCTTTGAGTATAGCGGGTTGCTTTTTCCCGCTTTTGGAATATACACAACCCTCGCTTCTCTCCACAATATAGGAACGTAGCTGAACCTCACGCAACCCCTGAATATCGTTCTTAACCATGGTACCACAAGATGGCTTACCTTTTGGAGCATGGCTGGGAAGATTCCATCCAGTCCTGGCGATTTATATGGGTCGAAACTTTGTATAGCCCATTCTATTTTGTTGTTTGTAATTACGTTCGTCGGGATTTCGTGCACACTATCTCCTCTAGGTTCGAGATCTCCAGTGTCCGCACACCCTGGAAAGTGTGTACTGACTAGGTCTTCTAGAGAGTCCTCACAGCTGTCAGCCCACTCCCCGTTAATTTTTCGTATTGTTCTTGGCGTAGACGGATTCTTGGTTAACAGTTTCCTAAGTCTAGCCACATCGTTAGTGTCTTCCATACTGCTGCAGAAGTCTTTCCAAGATTCTCTCTTGGCTTTTCGTATCTCTTTCTTGTATACTTTTAGCAGATCCTTATACTCTTTCCAACAGAACTCATCGTCAGCCACTTTGGCTAACCTATAGAATTCATGTACTCTTCGTCTTTGTGCTCTTAATTCCCTGTTCCAGCAAGGAGGCTTCACCTTGCGTCTATTACGTGTTGGAGGGCAGGATCTTTTAAAGGCTTTGACAAGAGTAGTTGTATACAATTCAACCCCTTTCTCAAGCGCGATGTTTGACTTGTATTTCCGGGGTATTATTGGTGTTTTTGATAGTATATCCCTGTACAAGTCCCAGTTCGTATTCTTAGGATTTCTAAAGGATGTAAGCTTGTTTTTTGAGCGGAATATCACCTGAAAGCTTATGTATCTGTGATCAGAGAATGAGGGCCTACTTCCCATTCCTGAACCATAACATGCCTGCTTGTGTAGAGTGTTAAATCGAGTACATTCTTCGAGGTTGGTCCCACATATGTTGGTTCCTCACCTCTATTAGCTATTTCTAGACTACTCTGAAGAATATAGGTAAATAGTGACTCACCTCGGTCGTTTATGTCTGCACTTCCCCAGACTGTGTGATGTGCGTTTGCGTCCGTTCCTACCAGCAGAGCATGCTTCTTTCTTGCAGCTGTTTCTACCAGCTTCCGAAGTTCCGTCTATGGTGCTTCCTCATCATGTGGCATATAGCAGGACCCAAAGAGTAGCGTCTCATCGTTGCAGCCCTCCAGCGCCACCACTGTCAGATCGTCTGAAGAGAGATTATGATCAATATAAGAACATATACTTTTTTTGACCATTATCGCTGTTCTTACCTTATTTTTTACAATCGGGATGTATGTGTTGTAGTTTTGTGACTTTAGACCGGAGACTATGTTGCCCGACGCTATCCATGGTTCCTGGACTAGAGCCACATCGTAGCCGACTCCCTCTATGTTGAGCAGGAGCTCGGCTGAGGCGTTCTTACTTTTGTGGAGGTTTATCTGAAGGACTTTCAGCATCTGGCCTCAGTACCTTCTCGGGGTTGGATACTACCTCCAAGTCGCCCTTCTCCACTTCCTGTATATTGAGGGAGGCTTCCAGGATCTCTTCTATGCCGAGATCCTTTTCCACCTCCCCCGCAACGAGTGTGTTGTGGTTGTCGTCTGCCGGGTTGCGCTTTTTGAGGCGAAGGTGCACGCTCCCAACTCCCCAAGCCATCCTCCCGAATCGCGCGTAAAGCAGGTCCTCTGCCGGCTTGTTGATTTGGATAATGTAATCCTGGCCACCATCAGCAGTTGCTGGTTTTGCCACACTCAACACTTTCCAATCGTCTGTCGGCACGTCCGTGTTTTGACGTTGTAGTAGTCGCAGCGCATATTCCGGTTTTACCACTCGCGAAATGAAAACCTTTGCCTTCGGTATTGAGAGAATGCAGCTGCGATCAACGATTTCCAGTGATGACCCCTCCCACAGGCCGTGAAGCGTTTTTACCGCTTCCTTTAGCCATGTGAGCGTGGGGTCATCCTTGCACTTTATGATTTTGACGCCGCTGAACCACCCGGCTCCGCGTCCATTTTAGTAAACAAGGTTTCCAGTAGCTTCATTTTCACTACCTTCCACCGTTCCTGCGACATTCGCCCCAGCTGGTCGCTGCGGTCAGTGAGTGCCACTATGAGGTGTCTCTTGGCAATTTCGCTGGCCGCTACCGCTGCTTTCGACGTCGTAGGTCTTTCGTCTCCGTTTTTAGGTTTAGCCGTCTCGTGCCTGTGCTTCTGCTTTTTTGATGGCCCTGAGGCCTCACTATCCGCAGAACGCTTTCTCTTGATGGCTAGCTCTTCTTCGATTTTGTTCGCATATTTCGGGTTCGAGGCTGCGAACATTGGCTTTGCTGCGTAGAAGGCCCGGCCATTTTTGATCTCCTCTCTGGCCCAAGCTAACCGTTCCTCCTCTTGCTTCGTCAGGTTGGACTTGCTGCCAAATCGGTCACAAACTTTGACCGCAGCCTTGTATCGGGCTTTGGCCATCAGCTTCTCTTTATCAGACTTGATCCTTGCTATCCGAAGCAGCACCATTGGACCTACCGGAGAACGCAGAAGAGCCTCTTCCTCCGCTGTGTTGGTGCTCCCGACGCTTTCGTGGTCCGAGTCTTCGTTGACAACGGCACCTCCGCGCTGAAGAGCGTTCAGTGTGTTTTTGGCAGTGGAATTACGACCACTGTAGCCTGCTCCCGCTACAATGGAAATTGTGTTGCTTAGATTTTTGTCTGTATTCATCTTTTTCGTACGACCACCTGCTCGACGAGGCGAGCGCAGTGGTCTATTTATATAATGGGGAATTCAAAACGGTCCACCACGGCAGCGCCCCATACCGTGGCAAGGCCACAGTTACTTCCTAAGGCGGCCCGGTGTTAGGAAGGCGCCGTTGAAATACAGCCGGTCTGGTGAACCCCCTGGCTGCAAACCATCCAATGGGCACGGTGTCGCATAACACCCTGGATTAGGGGGTGGGCTAGGAGAGGAAATAACGGGATGTAAGGGATTTGGGGATGACAAAGGGATCTTCGTCGGTACGGTGATCTTCGCATGGTGAATTGGGTGGCCACCAGGTTCGCCGTAAAGCGAATGGATGACTAGCCAATCCCCATATGAAGCTTCCCTCTTAGTTCGTGTTGGGTTGGCCCCCATGCTATGGGGGTCAGACCACCACTTAAGCCTCATCCCCGTGTCAAGGAGACCAACATGATGAAGAAAAAGAAAAAATTAAAAAAAAGAAAAAATTAAAAAATAGAAAAATTGAAATAAAACTATTTCAAATAAAAAATTAAGTGAAAAGTAGCGTCAAATAAAACAAAATACAAAAGAAATTAGTTAAATACAAATACAAAATACAATAAAATTAATTAAATTAAAAATATTAAAACCATGAATCGAAATGAAAAATAGATAAGGAAAATAGGGTAAGGAAATAAAAAAAATTAATTTAAATGAAATTAAGTATAATAAAATTAAATAAAAATGTAATAAAGGGTAAAATACAATAAAATAGAATTGATTAAATTAAAGATGTTGAAATCATGCACAATAAGATCTGCCATTTTTTAAGGTAGCTTAAGTCGAAATGAGTCAAAGTTTTGTCTCTATTAAAATGTCTCTCTTTAAAGGAAAACCCTCCGTTCTGTCACGTACAGTCAGTTACATAAGAGCGTGGTCACTGTTAAATAATAACAACAATTGATTTTTTGAAAATTCGCAAATTATTAATTATTTGGTCGTCAATACTCAATGCAAATACCTCAGTAGCAAATCCAATCTCCTGCATTGTCACTTATGGCCTGGCACCGTCGGGGCATACTTTTCACTAGTTTTTCTGCATATTCTACCGGAAAAGACCTCCAAATTTTTCTAATTTGTCGAGAAAGTTGATTTAAATTACATGGCTTGCGTCTGCGAAGCTGCATTTTTATCAGAACCCACACATTTTCTATGGGACTTGCATCCGGTGACTGAGATGTCCAATCTAAAGTGACAACTCCGTTTTGCGTCTTCTACTCGCTACACGCTCGACTCCGATGTTTCGGATCGTTGTCCTCTTGAAGGATCCAGCTTTCATTTTGCTTGATATACCGTTACTTAGTAGATGGTAACAAAGCTTTTTGATATATTTTATTGGCCCCTATTATGAGTTGTATTCGATCTTCGATATTCGCTGGTTGTCGAAGATCGAAAATCGAATGTCAATTTGGTATTATGAGCGGTGCAACCCTATCGAAATTTTCGTTGTTTACCGAATTTAGAGTCGAATGCAATTTTGCTTTCGATCGTGTAGCGTATAGTGGGAAAACTTGTTAAAGTGTAAGTTGTTTGCGATTATTTATGGTTTTATAGTAACCAAATAATAAATATATACTAATTTTGTTAATTTTATGCAGGGCGAAAGTCGTGAGTACCAAACAACAATTAGAAAGGCGAATCCACAATTTGTTAATTTTATGCAGGGCGAAAGTCGTGAGTACCAAACAACAATTAGAAAGGCGAATCCACAATTCGCAAAAGGGATTTGCACCAAACTTCAAGCAGCAAAAAAATGGGAGGAATTTACAACGGAGCTGAATTGCATGGGACCACCAGTGAGAACGGCAGCAAAATGGATTAAGCTTAATAATGGTTTTTTTTGTGATGTTTATAGAAATACATTTTCATATTTTTTTCGAATGACGAATAATTGAATAAAGAAAATTTATAACAAAAATAAAACAGAAACTGTGGCGTAAAGGTTTCTATTTAATACTTTTTAGATTTTTCTATAATATTCTCAAAATTTCATTTCTTATGTTTTCTAATTCTCCGTTATTTGACTCCACTTCAATATCTTCAACATCATCGTACACAGTGGGTTGAGCAAGTCATAGCATACCTTCATTACCAATACTCAATTGGTACGAACTCGCAGAACTGTGGCTAGTTTTAAAATATTTGGAATCAATTTGGCTCGGGTGCACTGCTGCAACTGGTTTTCTGTACTGGACAGTAGGTTCATAAACGCCTCTTTAGATAATCTAAAGTTCTTTAAAAATCTGTAAGGAAATTTCTGTAATATTAAGTACGTCAACACATTTTGAAAATTCTAAATTTACTCAGTGGAAGCCATTTCTAGGTGGTTGGATGCGTCCCTCAACTGTTTTCTACTTCTAGCTAGTTCCACTAATCTTTCATCGTCCGATGAATCGTCGAACCACAACTCCGTTGTACTCATTTAAAAATAATGTTAGCAAAGAATTTCAACACAATCGGTTTTTCTTTTATTTTGATTTGCTGTATCAGCTGAGAAAAAATTATCTATTGTAAATGCGTCGAGCGATCGAAATTCACAATAGTCCTATTCTTCAACGAATGAGCACCATAATACCAAATGAAAATTCGTTCGATCAGCACTTTCGACTACAGTCGAAGATCGAATGTTGCTCATAATAGGGGCCATTAATTTTTTCGGCATTTAAATTCTCGGTAAATAAGAACAAAGTACAGAAACCTTTGTTTGGGAAGCACCCCCAAACATGGGGTGTTTAACAGTCCGTTGAAGCAACGTACTGGTGGAGGTTGTCCAGGTGTGTTTGATGCTCGAAAATGCCCAGCCCGGTCTGAGTTTTCCTTCGCCCATTCCACTCGTTTTTCAACGTGTTTTGCACTTAACATTGGTTTTTCCAAAGTACTGCGATATTTCAGTTTATTCGCAGGCAAGTGCTTGCGAATCGTTCCGTAAAATATGTCAACACCTTCTGCTCTCAATTTCACAGCAGCTCCACGTAAAGTCAAAGTTGGATCTTTCGAGAACAATGTCAGAATCTTTTTTTCGTCTTTTTTTGAGACTTTGCTTACACTTCCGCGATCAGGAAAATCATCAACGTTACGGACCTTTTTATAGCGATTTATCCACTTGCTAACGAACTGCTTCGACTTTCCCATATATTTCGCAGCAGCAGTTTGCGTTAAATTGGGTCCTTTTTTATGCAAACATAGAAAAATTGCCTCAAAGCGAGAGGCGTAAACAGCACTCATTTCGAAAAACCACTCAATTGAAGACTAAATTTGACAGACAGCTGACTTTATACAAAAAGCATGAAGGACTGAGGTGCCCTCTACGTCATAGAAAAAGAAACAGGACGCCCTGATTTTTTATGTACGTGTAATAGTGACCACGCTCTTATGTAACAGACTGTAATTATCACAAAGCTATAAGGCTTTAAAAATATCTAAACTCAAATGGATAAACGTTGCATCAATTATTATTGTATTATTATTAAAAAAGTGTCCAACGGAACGTTAAATTATAGTAAACGAAGTGAAATAAAGTAAAACCAAACGAAATAAAATTTATTTAATTAATTAAAATACAATAAGACGAAATTATTGTATGGCTGTAAGATAGACTTGTTCGCAAATACGCTGCAAATTTTTGTCAACAAATGTTTAAGACGTTTATTGCGGATTTGGTGGCCCAGAACAATCAACAAACGACGAGCTTTGGGCGAATTGTAAGCAGTTACCCATTCAGATTGAAATAAAGCAGAGGGAGTGGAGGTCAATTGGCCATACTCTTCGAAAGCATCCCACAGAAATATGCAGACAAGCACTCGGATGGAACGCGCAAAGCAGTAGGTGCACGTGGAAGAGAAGTCTCGGAAAAAGAACTTAAGGCTGCAGAGAAATTTTTCAAAGTAGACAAAGCCATCGCGAAGGATTGTGACCGTGGGGAGCGTTTTATAGAAGTCCTATGTCCTATCAGGGAAGGCAGGAATTAAGAAAAAGACGAAGCTAGTATAGAAGTGCATGTATATTTTTGTACCCAATACTTGTAGAAAAATTGCATATTCCAACCCTTTCACAACTATTGCTCTACTTTCGCCGTCCACTACCCATTGTTCGCTTCGCCTAAACAAAAAGACGTTATGTCTTTAAAGACGTAATAGGGTGAACGATATGAAATGTTACCAACTTCATACTGCTTGTATCTGTAAAACAGCTCATGACATCAACGTCAAAATTGTTCTAATGACAGTTCAATATATTGTTTATAAGCCACCAAAAGCATTTGCGTATCAGTTTTGTTGATTTTTTTTTCTGTAATGAAATTTAAACGTAATATATAAATCACAAAAAAAATACCGGGTATAATTTAAAAATAACCAATAAAAAGTTATATAAAGAATTAGACAAAGTAAAAAGGCAGAAGCATTCTAAAAAAATTTATTATAGTAATAGTGTTATTCAGCCCCAACTCGTTATTGACGTGAGTAACTGAAATCTTGTTTTTTTTAGGGCCCATAAATAAAAGCAAAATTAAAGTATCAACCAGCTTGCCCCTAATGCCCCTATTGTAAATATCGTAAAAAAGTCGTTTAAAATTTAATGTAAATCAATAAAATGCGATTAAATATAATAGTTTTTGTTGTAAAAATATACTTGTATCTACAGATATATGTAACTGTGTTCATAATAGGTAATAGCAGTGGCCTATGAAAATTTTAGTCATCGTTTTTTTACTCCTAAATTGCACTTGTTATTTAAATTTACTCACCCCAGAACATATGTAGACCCAAATACTATCGCTCTGTATTTAAATAAGTTTATGATTCAGGTGCCACATTAATGAAGTCCCGTTACATTTTGTGCTACGCAGTTGGTTTTACTGTGGTTAAAAATAGCAGTGAAATCGAAGTAGTCCGTTTTTTTGAAGTGACGCGAGTTAAGCCTGAAATTTTTTTATTGATTTCAAGTGGCATTATCTGTTTTTATATAAATTCATAATTTTTGATACAATAATTTGCCAAAATGGGACGTGCTAAACACTGTTCGAAAGAAAATCGAGAACTCATTAAAAATGTATTGGTAGAAGGCAAACCTTTCAAGTTTATCGAGGATTTGCTCGGATATTCAGCCAAAAAGATAGCGAATGTCTAAAAAATTAAAATTAAGGATGAGTTAAACCTTAATGTGAACTCGCCAACAATTAGAAAGAAGTTGATCGCAGCTAAACTTTTCGGCAGAAGCCCAAGAAGGGTGCCTTTAAGCCAACCCAGCATGTGCAAGCCAGAATTAAATTTGCGAAGAGCACCTGCACTGGCCAGTCGAAAATCGGCGCAATATTTAATGGTCAGATGAAACAAAAATTGTTTTATTAGAACGCCGAGAGTATGTACGAAGGCCAGAAAATGCTTCTTTTGATCGCAGCTATGTTTCTCGCACGATCAAATATGAAGGTGGCAAAATCAATGTGTGGGAATGCCTCTCTTACTATGGCACAGGTCCGCTATATTAGATCAAAGAGAACATGGATACCAAATTGTACGTAGAAATAATGGAGTCGACTATGCTACCACATGCAGAATGGAAGATGCCACTGAAATGGGTCTACCAATAAGACAACGACCCTGAGCATACAAAATGTGTTGCAAGATTTGGTTTTCATATGAAATAAGTATATGTGCAATCAGAGATCAGTATTGATTTGGCAAGCACTGCGAGCAAGTTATCAAAAAAATTTGTATTATTTGCATTGGTATCATAAGGAAAAATGTAAGTAAAATAGATTACTTCCTTTGAACAAAGAATAATTGAATTATTAAAGGGCTGAGCGAAAATGGCAAAAGTATTTATGAAATTGCTGCTACAGTAAATCGGCATTGGAATACCATCAGCAACTTTCTTAAAAATCCAGAAACATATGGTCAACGCAACCGAAGCGGCAGATCAACTAACATCGACAGCACATGCAAACGAGAAATTCGTCGTCTGGCTGCTCAAAAAGATATGTCTTGCAAGAAAATCAAACACCATTTAAGTCTTAAGGTCACCGATAGACGAATATATCAAATTTTGGTCGAGGACGGAACACTTAAATATTGTTTGCGGTAGCCGGTACCAAGACTATTGGCACGCCACATTAAGGCTCGTTTAGCAATTGCCGAAAAATATAAATTTTGTACTAACGAATTCCGAAACATTGTATTTTCGGACGAAAAAAAGTTCAACTTAGATGGTCCAGATGGTTGCCAGAAATATTGGCGAGACCTTAGGCAAACAACGGCAAACGCGCCATAAGCGCAACCACGGTGGCTAGTCTTTGATGATTTGCGCCGCTTTCGGACATGGTGGAAAGTCTCCAATTTGTTGTATTCCGACAAGAACCAACGTTGAAATATTAGCGGATGTTCTCATTGAGTTTGCGGGAAACATATACGGAGACGACTGGGCTTTCCAGCAAGACAACGCCCCAATCCATACGCCTCGTTTAACTAAGGCCTTCCTATCGTCAAGAAAAATTTCAGTTCAGGATTTGCAAGCACTAAGTCCCGGTTTTAAACAAATTGAGGACCTCTGGGGAATATTGTCGGTCCTTATTTATAAAAATGGTCGGTATTTTGAGACAATCAAAGACCTGAAAGCTGCTTTAGTGGAAGAGTGGGATAAGATAGGTGATTCCACTCTTCAAAACTTGGCAGGTTCTAAGCCTAAGCGTATAAATGATATTCTTTCTGAAAATGAAAAACATTTTAACTATTCGAAAATCGAAAGTTTTAGAAACGTTGAAAAAAGTGTAAAGAAAGGCCAATGCACATATACTTATTTCATATGAAGTTATTTTAATTTCTTTTTTAATTTATATTAATAAGTTTAGTCAAGCTGAATTTTTGTTGTATAATTTTTTGTTCCTATTTTTTCTAAATAAATATATTAAAATTATTGGTTGAGCCTTTCTCCTGCTTCTTTATAGTTTTTCATTTGAATATACTTCTTTGTGTGAGGTACATACGAAACTCTTTACATATGCAAATCGTATATGCAAAACCTACCAAGTAATTCTCTCAATTCCCAATTTCCACTTCAAGTAGTCGACGTTCACAAGAAAGTGCAAAGCAATTTTAGCACATTTCGAGTCTTCTTAGAAAGTGTAAATATTTATGTTATCGCTTAGCACTAATAATAATGCTGGCATGACTGCTGCGGTAGTTAGCGCCGAGCTTCTCAGTCTTGCTTTGGTTTGCTACGAATGAAGCTCTGAAATAGTTTTATGCCGCCCCCCTATGGTATTTGTGTTTTGCCAGTAAGCACGTAATATGGTGTTTGTTTTTGTTTTTTCATACCCGAGAAGTTGTGATCGAATCTGCATATATCCTTCATATAAGCACTCGATAAGCCACACACAATCATACTAGGCTTCGGTGGCTGCTTTAGTAACATAAAAGCTTCTGTTATTTACGCGTTAGCTTATGAAATTTCACAGCCGAATGTCTTTTCTGAATGTAAAAGAAAAAAATTATGCAGTTATGTGCTTTTGTACCCTGAAACTTGTGATCCAGCCATTATACAATTTTTTTAGCACTTCGGCTTTATTAAAAAATTAATGTTAACATTAAAATTTCAAATAAGTGCCAGTTTATTTACTTTTTCTTTAATACGGAATACTTAATTGCTGGTCAATTAACTATAGGGTATTTTTCTCAGCGGTATTTGCATCGTTTATCTGTAGTTTAAATATCAAGCCGCAAATGTGGGAAGTTTCATAGAATAAATTTATTTGATTGTGTGTAATTAGTGGCACCGAGCAAAATAAGAAAAATAACGAAAATCATAAAAATTCCATATTTCTAATATAACAGCAACAACAACTTATCGGAGGCAATCTCGGACGTGCTTATTCTCTCTGGGAATTTTCGAAGGCCCGGTTATTTCTATATTCTGAGTACTTTTACATTCTGCGATCTTAGGATATACAGTCAACGCCAAAAGAAAGTGTACACCCAATATTTATAAGTTTTGAATATTTTTTATTTATTTTGTAATTTAAATTATGTTTTTTTTTTTTATAAAAATATAGTTCTTACCACAACAAAAAACGCATAAAGCAAAGTTTCGAACTTTGTATAAAATTTGTAAAAATTCGGCTAATTTTCATCAAAATTTCAAACTTTTTGCTCAGAATTTTTGGAAAAGTTTCCGATGTGCAGTTTTATAGATCATTGAATTTTGTAATAATAAAGTGGGGGTTTCAAGTCGTAAAAAAATCGCGTTGATTTTTGACAATGTTTTTTTTGCTGACGGCGTTGGATATTTTCTTCCATTTAAAAATACTACTACTCCACGCGTTAAATGAAGAAAAAAAATTTTGATCTACTAAATATTTACCTTTAGCCTGTCTAATGACTGACCAGACGTGCTTCACGACGATTTACTACCGCTTAAGAGCTCGAAATATTTCCGTCTTTCTCTAAACAGTATTGAGTCTGGATATACACTCAGCATCGAGCATTTCATCCAACGCCTGCATGTGAGAATCCAGTCGATTGTAAGTGGTTAGGTAACCAGTGAGCTTAAATTGAACACCACCCAACGACTTCATGTTCTTCGTTTCCACGACAGTCGGTTCTAGGTTATCGAAGCGACCCGGATTTATATCCGGCCAAGGACTGTCACTCCAGGCGCATTCTCCGTTTGTAAATATGGGGAATGTTTATGCTGTAAAACTATTTTCTAAATATTTTTCGATCGATCGATGTGACCACTTAACTGGCCTTCCGATAGCTCTAATAGACTGCCAAGATTGATGTTTAGAGGAGTTTTATGGCTGAAGAAAGCGAAGAAAAAAAAGCTTGCCGGATGATTTCGTTCTGATTTTTGGGATAGGTTCTGTTGAAGAGGAGGTCAAATTTCGTGTACCTGATATTCTCTGTCTCTATTAGAAAAAAATCTTGCTTGATTTCATGTTCATGCACGGAGATGCGAATCTACGCTCTACCGAATGGTAGTCATGCACCAGCCCCTTCAGTCCTCCCCGACTAAATCTTTGTTGAAAATACAAAAGTCAGAAGAATTAAAAAAATGTTAATTGTATGGCTTTATTTCGAATTTTCTAAAAGCTGTGTTCTGGAAGGAGCGCTTTTGCGAATTCACAGACTTTTTAGCCGAAGGACTACTTTTATAGTAAAGTGTGGTAAGAACTTACACCCCGAGTGTTTTACGGCCGACATCTGCCAGTTTAACTTAGATTCTATTAGACATTGCGAATTTAGTGTGAAGATTTCAAATTCGGTCCGTTAATTTTCAATCAGCCAACAAAATTTTTTGTGCATCATAAAATTATAGGGCCTACATACTCGTATATACTCATAAAGCTGGTAGAAATATTGGAAGATACTAAGGCTGACGACAAAGTGCGTTCCCACGGCAGTCGATTCTACGTAACCGGAATGACCCGGATTTATATCCGACCAACGACTGTCACTCCAGCAGCATTCCCCGGAAATGTATGGTGATTGTTTATGCTGCTACAACAACAACAATGCTATGTAAATTCTTAAGTTTATTTCTTAAATGATCAAAACGATGCTAAAGACAAAGCGAAGTAGACAGCAGACAGTCAGCATGAGCGCTGACGGAGTTAAAGAAATGTTTCGTGGCATCTGCACAGGATTGGGATGTGGTCCACTGACTCTTGCCGTTTCTGTGACCAATCCGCGGATACTCCTCTACACCCTCTCTTTGAATGCAGCGCTATAGCGTGGAGAAGGTTTAGCCATCTCGGCTAATTGCAGCTAGAAGAAAGGCACATACCAGCTCTATCTTAAGTTTAATAAGGAAACTGGATGGGGTACTGTGATGAGTAGAGACCAAGTGATCGAAGTGCAAACCTGAAATTGAATCTATCTATCTAGGGTGAATTTTTCCGCAAATTTGAAACGTGCCGCCTTTGTAACGCGAGAGCGCTTTTTCCCCGGCAGAAATGCACTCAGAAATTTACCATTGTCTTCCAAGCAGCCATCGCTACAAACAAATACGAATTTATATAATTTTGGTGTTTTACGGCCGTAGCATATTTCGAGTCCCGAGTCTATTACCGCTAAGTTAACATCTATTACTTGAATATGACAATAGCAATAAAGCGCTTTCCACCCAAGTGCTGCTAGAGGCAAATACCTGTCGGTTGTAATTCGCACTGCGCTGCCAGCCTAAGAATATAGTTTTATTACCTGATATTTTAAATTTTGTCGTAAATGCAATACTTTCAAAGTTTCTTCCACTAAATAGTTGCATCCAAATAAATTATTCTTTCATCGAAACGACGAATAACAGTAATTCAGTGTGAACGAACTTGCATATCGCACAACTTTTACATTTGACAATCGAACGAAAGGTTAATGAACGTCCGGACAGACATCCATCCATAAGCATGTATCTGAGTATCTTATGCTTTGTTTAATGCTATAAAGCGCTTTTGTTAGCATTCGCTTATCCGCTTTGGCGTCACGTCTACCCGAGAGTTGACATGTACATCCATATAATACGTATGTATGGGGTGTTTTGTTTAGAGAGCATTTGTTTTTCGACTTGTTCTTGCGACAGTCAATTTGACATTTGCCGGTGATAGCTGATTTGTATCAATATATTTTGGCATTTCACCATGAAGAGGCTTGCCACAGTGCAAATTTATTTCGAAAATAGCAGGAAATTTTTCATTTGCCAAAAAAAGCTGTTAAAAATTAACGGGATTTTTGAGCGACTTCAAAGTTACACTTTATAAAAGTAAAATTAATTCATATAAAATTGAATAAGTAAAGCCCATACCCTGCATACCCAGAAGTTTTTTTACGATTCTTATTAGAAAGTCGAAATTTTGAGGCATTTTTTAATTTATAATTTTTTTTTTTTAATTTTGTACGAAGTTTGGAACTTTTATTTATATACTGGATGGCGCAAAATTAATCATTCATTTTGTTTTTGAAGAACTTTTTTTTACTTAATCAAAAAATAAATGATTTTGAGTGAGGGAAATCCTTATTTTGATCTTTCAAAGCTCCAGCACTGCAGTTGGTTGTCTAGTTCACAGGTGTCAAATATGATTGACGTACATCGCCATTTGCAAAAATTTATAAACCTTCCGATAGGGTGACTAAATTTGCGCCACCTTGTATTTCATGTTTTTGCATATATTTGTGAAAATGTAGTATGACGCCATTTGTATTTCATGTTTTTTCGTATTTTTGTAAAAGTTTAGTACGACGCTTTTTGCAAACATTAATAAACCTTCCGATAGGGTGATTAATTTTGCGCCACCTTGTCAAATGTACTATATTTTTTTATAAAAAATTAACTAAAAAAATGTATTAACAAAAATATTCCGAATATTATTTATTAAAAGATAAAGTTACTAAACTTAATTGTACATATATAAAAATGGGAAATAAATAACTTAACAATTGATTCTTTCTACCTTTTTAAAAAATTTATTTCAAGTATTATATTAAAAAAATTTTAATTTTAAAATGCAAAACTTGACTGCTGTGGAGCTCTGTAAAGAGCAAACTCTGCAAGCGTTCTACTGTGCGCCGTCACATCCTCTACTGTGGAGAAGAATCACTCCCTGTTTGGTGTGTTTTATGGACTAATTGAATCATTGGCCCATAATTTTTAAATGCATTCAATGGCAAAAACAGTTGAATAGCAGCAATCTGAAAGCTCTTTCGTTTTAACAAGCGGCATAGCAAACTGTACGCTAGAGAATTCATTTATTGGGTAATATAATTTTATAATTTCAGCTAATGGACGACCAGTCAGTTAGCTTCTAAGGTCATGTGACATGTTGTTGTTGTATTTGAAGTGGTTGAGTATGTCTGTTTTGAAATAATCCAAATTAGTGACTAGCATTCTCACGTCAGTCGGTTCTACGTCAGTCGGGAACGACCCGGATGTATATCCGGCCAAGGACTGCCACTCCAGAAGCCTTCCCCGTACATGTATCGGGAATTTTTCTGCTGCTACAACAACAACAAATAGTGCTGTTTTACTGCCAGTGTTCGCGTGAGATGTCTTGTTTTTTTGTTTGTTTTTTTTTGCTTGCTCACTTGTTTATTTTTTTGTTGTTGTTTTTTTGTTTTTTGTTTTTTTTTTTTGTTTTTTTATTTATTTATGTTTATTTTTTTTTATTTATTTATTTTTTTTTTTTGTTTTTGTTTGTGTGAGATTCATTTCGTGAGATCCAAGTATTGCAGCAAACTTCTTATCGTTGTGTCTGAGGCTTCATTAACTTGCTGTAAGAAAGGCTCACCGAAAGAGCGAAGTCTTGCTCTAGCTTGACCTGGCATATCATACTTGTGAATTGTCTTCTAAGAGGTTAAACGAAGTTGACAGCATGTGCTTATGATCCAACTTGGGGCATCTTGGAGAAAAAAATCCGTTTTACGTCTTATGGCTCTCAAAGAAATTTAACTTCAAACTTTCGCTTCACTCGAGTTATCCGTAGCGTATATACAATTTTTAAGCAATAATGGTATTGCATCCCTTCTTTTGAAAAAAGTCGAAGCCATTTCCGTTCTAATGACATTTACATGCGACATTTAATAGTTAAATACCCTTAATAAAACACCCCTTATGGATATGCTAGACGCTCTATAACGCCACTGACCATTGTCGGCGTCTACAATGCCAGCTATCCATCAATAATCGAATATTCATAGTATTCGAGTACACACATACACACATGCACACATACACTTATGTATGTGAGCACTTACTATGATAGCAAGCACGTCACTGATCCATGCTGAGGTGACATGAGTTACCACTTTTGTTGCATTTGGAACTAAAAAAAAACAAAAGAAAACAAAAAGGAGATTCTCGCAAAGCGTATACATTAATAAATTTACTATTACTAATATTTTTGTTATATCTTAGTAAGTTTGACGACAGTGGAGCGTATGTATCGCATTAGCTTTGGTCGACTGTTGTACTCACCTGCATACATGCACACAGGCACACATTTACACAGCCAACTCTGTAGAGACTTTAACATTAAGCTAATATTTATAAAAGTGAAGTATGTAATGGTTTTTTTTTTTTTGCAAGTTTATATGCAGAATGCATGTAAATGGCAGAAATGCAAAGTCGCAAAGCAAAAACAAGACGTGCAAATGAGTAAATAAAGAAAGCTAATCGATAACTATTAAGTGTAATGCAACACTATGAAATTTAATGCCATGCAATGAAAGAAAATGTAAAAAAAAAAATTATTGAGCGCTATGATAAAATAAAATAAATAGCAATAAAATAGCAACAAAAAAAGAAAGAAAATAAATAAATAAAAACGCGCAAAAAATAAAAATCACCGCAGTCGCAGGCCATAAACTAAAATGTGTGATTATTGTCGCAGTGAATAACAGTAAATATAATAGTAATTGCGTGCAAAAGCACTGCTCTGCCCGCGTCCGGCCAGCGAGATAATGGCGCGCTCGAGCAAATGTAACGCCATGAACATGCCATGTCTATAGGCAATCAAATGATACGCCACGCCACCGCACCAGACCAGATCAGACTAGACTTTATTGCAATTGGGCGACTGGAGTTCGCTACGTACGAGGAGTGTAATACATAATATTTGCACATACGAGTGTAATTAAATTTACTCGAAATGGAGCATTTCGAATTCCTCGAATTAGCTGCTGTGTGGCGGAAATGTGAACAAAGTTACTCATACGACGCGGTGTCACCCAAAGCTGGTTTTCTTTGTTCACTATTGTTGTTGCGCGCTATGCACTTCCTGCTGTGCTTTGGTGAGGTGCTTAAAATTTTTTGCGATCTTTTGCCAATACTCCAAGCTGTTTAACGATATTTTATTGATGCGATTATGGGTCTGGCAAATAGCGCAAAAGATGGAGTCGCGATTGACCAGAAACGGTCAGAATTAGCTAAGAGCAGAGGTGTTGTGTTCCATAAGGATAACGCAAGGCTACACACGTCTGTAGTGACCCGCCAAAAACTCCGAGAGCTTGATTGGAAAGTTTTCATGCATCCACCGTATAATCCGGACTTGGCACCAAGGGACTACAGCATTTTTCTGTTGCTGCGAAACTTCTTCAGTGATAAAAAATTGATAACAAGAGAAAATTGTGAAAATTATTTATTACAGCTTTTCGCCATTAAAAACCAATACTTCTACGAGAAAGGCATTATGAAGCTACCTTTAAAATGACCACAAATCGGACAATCCGAAACAACTTGAATAAAGTTTTCAATTTTACGCAAAAATAATGGATTTATTTTCCCCAAAACTAATATTTCCTGGAAGGATGATTAAATTTGAAAATGAAAATAATAGTTTCGTACTTTCTTTTCTTTATTTAAGGCCTTGGATCGCGAGTTCACTAGCTTTAAATCGTATAGCATCGACGGTTTACAGATTTAAATCTAATTTTATTGCGCTGTTATTTTTATTACTATGAGGAGATTCAGCACTGCGACCTGAAAGATCTGCTGTGTGTCATGGCTCCAGAGTATTTTTCTGAGCCCCACTTGCTCAATAACTTTTGGTATTTTTCCATTTTTATTGAATTTTATTTCCTCCCCTGGCAGAATATATTTACCCACGTCTTTGTTCCCCTTATGCACCAGTACTGTGCTTGATCCTCTTAGCCTTATGATTACAATAAAAAATCGAAATCAAAGTACCGAGTATTCACTTAATACTATATTCTTCCTTCAAATAAATATTTAAATATTTCTTATAATATTTTTGTTTGAAAACTAAGGTACTTAGTGGTTTCCTAAATTTAAATAACAGCCTTTTGTTAACTTTCACACAGCTTCGCTATGTGCTTACCCTTTAGCATTGCTTACCGTTTTCGACGTTTACAACAATGTTTTACCATTTGTTGTTTTTTGCTGGCCTTTTTATAAGCTCATTATTCTAACTTTTAATAGAGTTTTATACGCTACCCTTCGGACTCTAAATTTTTATAACTCTTTTTTTCTTAATTGTTTAGTATTTTATCTTGCTTTACACGTAATGCTTACGTGCGAAAACGAAATGGTTTTGATATTTGTAAGGTTTTTTGCTTATCTGAATAAGGAGTTAACCCATTGGGACAAAAAACAAAAACCAATCACAGTAGCAATTTTAAAATTTTGTGACAGATGCTGAAAAAAAATTTATAAAAAATATTAAAAAAAAAAAATTAAAATTTTATAAAAAATAAAAAAAAAAATATATAAAAAAATTATAAAAAAATTAAAAACATACAAAAATATTTAAAAAACAAAATTATAAAAAAATTAAAAGTAAAGTTAATAAAAAATTAAGGGAAAGGTAAGTAAAGTTAAATAAATATATAAAAAAAAAACACAAAATAAAAAAAAAAAAAAATATTTTAAATGCATAAAAAAATTAAAAATAAAGTTAATAAAAAAAATGAAAGCATTAAAAAAAATGTATAAAAAAAAACTCAAAAAACAAAAATATATACATATACATACATATATAATTGGCGCGTACACCCGTTTTGGGTGTTTGTCCGAGCTCCTCCTCCTATTTGTGGTGTGCGTCTTGATGTTGTTCCACAAATGGAGCGACCTACAGTTTCAGGCCTCTCCGAACGGCAGATATTTTTATGAGGAGCTTTTCCATTTCCATGGCAGAGATACACTCGGAGGTTTGCCATTGCTTTCCAAGGGGCGACCGCTATTAGAAAAATGTTTTTTTTTAATTTTGGTATTTCACCGAGATTCGAACCGACGTTCTCTCTGTGAATTGCGAATGGTAGTCACGCACCAACCCATTCGGCTACGGCGGTCGCAAAAAAAAAACGAAATAAATAAAAAACATTTAAAAAAAAATGTATAAAAAATGTCAAAATAAAGTTAATAAAAAAATTAATGTATGAAAAAAATGTAAGAAAAACAAATTTTTTTAAATAAAAAAAAAATTATAAAAAGATTAAAAATAAGGTTAAAATCTGGCCATCTTACAATCTGAAACAGACAAAAACCCTTATAAGTCTTTCGAAACACGAACTAAGGCATATAGTATCTCTTATCACCGGCCACTGCCTTTTGGGCACTCACGCACGTCGGCTCGCGGTTCCTCAAAACGACCTGTGCAGATACTGCGAGAACGAAGATGGCATCGAAGAGGGTATCGAGCAGGCATTTGCTGTGCAGTTGTCCCGGCCTAGCCAGAAGTCGACTCGCTCTTCTAGGCTCTCCAACAATTGATAATTATCAGATTATAATCTTTCAGTACTCTCGGACCTGAAAATCGAATCTCTCATCAAATTCTCGAAACGAATTAATATCTTTGACCAAAATCTATAAAAACTAAAAAAAATTGTAAAAAATTTAAACAAAGAAAAAATGCCGTTTTCAAACAGTGACACTGGTTTGATATAAGTTTTTTGAAAACTTTTAAACCCAATTTTTATATGAACAAATTAATTATATTTTATGCTAAACAAACAAACTTTTTTATGTACCAATTTTATGTAATTAAAACTGCAAATAAATAAAGCAATGCTTCCGATTATTATATACCCATAAAACTGCTTTACACAACACACTAAGAAACACATAAATCTTTCTTATCAATTTTTGCTTTGGCAATCTGCAGATACTCCATTTATTCCCACATTACCATATTTTTATATAAATAAGCCTTAAAGCGAAAAAAAAACATTTGTGAGTACTTCTATAAGCATCCTCGTTTCGGCACGTGTGGGTGTTTATTTGAGCTAAAGCTTAAGTAGCTGCAGTAAACCAAAAAATCCAATATTCCTACCTCTCAAGTCTCTCTTTTCGTTTCCGCCTCATCTGCGCGCCTAGCAAGGCAGAAAAAAATAACCGAAAATCTCGTTTGCCACCATCTACATGCGCGGCTTTAGCGGAAATCCATACCCTTAATTCCTTCTTTTATTTGATTTCCTAAAATTCTCGTTCATTCTGCTTCAATCTTGCAAGCATTAAAATAGGCATTGTGGTTGGCCTACGTGATGAGTTTCCGAATAGGATTGCTTCCAAAAGTATTTATAAAATGTGTACAAGTTTCATCAGCTGTCACTCACTCCCTGCTGTTGGCTATCCAAATGTGTCTTTGTAAACGAAGTGGGCAGACAATTTTGGGAAAAATAAAAATAGAAAAAACAGAATAAAGAACTGAACAAAAGCCACTGAATCTTATCGCGCTCCATGTACTCGAAACCTGTGTTAAAACTGAACTTAATTTAATTTCAACGCCCTCATACGATTAATATACATACACACATGCGGTTCTCAAGCCAGATGTCCACACTGTATACAGTTGCGGACATTGAAATCTGCACAGGAGCGAGTACGCAAGCACTTTAAACATAATTGAACCTCAGACTGCGATGAAACATAGTTTTCATTTATGTTGTATATGAAAAACCTTATAAAGTAAACACATTTCAGTGATTCACAAAAATTTAATAAATTTCAAAAAATGTTCATTAAAGTCTTTAACTTTTTAATCAGAATCTTCAGGATTCCTAGGCATGCAGTATTACAGCCCATTCAATTTTAGTAAATTGCAAGCTCCAAGTGTTGCTTGTTACGTCACTGTATATAAAGCTATCGAATTTCCCAGGCCCTCAAGGTTTAGTGGACTTATTGACAATTTTTCAAAATTTAATTAATTCTAATATTTTTGTTTTTTGGAAAATACAGTTCATACTCTTACAAAATCCTTATAAATCAAAATTTTCAAATTTTGTGCAAATTTTAGAAAATAAATTTAAAAACTTTAAAAAACATGTCGTAAAATTTAAATGTTTTTTCTAATTAAAAAAGATTTGTTATAATTTCACACTTTTCAAAGTGATCATTTTCATCGGTCATTGAATTTTGATACAATAAAGCGCAAGTTTGAAGTGGCTTAAAATTCTCGTTGTTTTCGACCATTTTCTTTCGCTGAGAAGTTGACTATTTTCTACAATGTAAAATACTACTGAACATGTGCTTACAACCGACACGGTTTGCCATATAAATCAGCTTGTTTCATTTGAAATAATATGACTTAGTCATTTTTAATAAAGATTTTATCAAATTTGGATTTTATTTTATTTACTCATCTCTGCGCATGATATTCTTCAAGGGCACATTTAAGCGCTTAAGGGGGTAGTATGGTATTTTTTTTTTTTTTAAATTTTTTTTTTTTTTTTGTTTTTTTAAATTATTCTATAACATCTTAAGATTATTGTGTGAAAGTTTGAAGTGCATTAGAGTAAAATTGACAAAGACACAAAGGATTAAGTATCTACCTCTCCAACCGGATTTCACGCTGCCGAAAATCTTTAAACGCGTTTTTCTCACACTTGCCTTTTTTACGGTCGGTGTCCACTGTAGATTCATATCTACTGCACCGATTCTTTTCAAATTTGGTTTTTTTGTTTCTTTACTTTATTCACGAGGTAATGACGTCGAGTTTTTTTTCTTTTTAATTTTGTCATATTTTAAAACAACAAAGTTTTCAAGTTTTTTTTATGAAAAATCGGTGTTTTGACTTCAAAGCGCTTTAAAAAATTAAAAAAAAAAAAAAAAAAAAAAAAATTCGACGTTGTTACCTGCGAAACTTTATTAGCTGATGAAATCAATTTGGTTTTTTGATTTTAGTTGATCCAGTAATGAGTTCTGAGGGACACCGCAATAAAACTTTTTTATGAGACGTCCGCGAAGATTCGCTGCCACCAACTCATTTCTTCATAAAAATCAATGAAAATTTCACACAATATTCTTTAAATATGACTTTATAATGAAGTAATTTTAAAATTTTGAATAAATCAACTGTGTCGACAAAAAAAATTTCGAAAAATATGCTTGTTTTACACCGAATTAACCATACTACCCCCTTAAGAAAAGTTTAAAATTGCCAACTTGCCTTTTTTCGTATGCAAATTTTATTCTTACATTAAATCACCAATATTTCATAAAAAAAGTGCGTGTAGCGCAGTACACATAACAGAAGTGAAACTTTCAAGGTATACAAAGAAACAGCGAGAGACCCGAGAGAGAAGGAGAGAGAGAGAAAGAATATATATCTAATTAGATTCACAACATTTGCAGAGAATACAAATAGACAAAATTAACAAAAAACGGAGAAGGGTCGACCGGGGTAGGTAAACGCCGGACACAAACTGTGACAACAACGCGCACTACACCGAGCGTTTATCACCCGCACAAACGCAGCGATTCCAGGACCGCAGCAACGGTACAAATTACCGCAAGACAATACCTATAAATCCGTCGCAGGAATGGATAGCACTTTATAGCACGCACAAGCACTAGCCAGGAAACGGAAATATAACGCCAACAAGTAGGTACCAAAAATATATTATATTTCCTACAACTTTGCACCAACAAACAAGCGCCAAAAAGTAGGCAGTGTTATTTCTCACTAGAAATTAGCAACCAAAAGAAAAAACTCAGGAAAAATAGCCTAAAGTGTGTCTAAGATATATATAAGGTATAGCTCTCTCTCTCCTTTTCCTCTACATTATGTCGTTTTTCTCTCTCGCGGAACGAAAACGCCCAAAACGTTGCATGGCCTTGAAATTTTACTCTCCATTCTCGCTCGTCCATCCACGCCTAATAGTGATAAACACCATAACTTTTTAATGTGTCGACATTTCAATGCACGCAACTGTCCAATGCGCTGCGAGATTGTCCGTAAATTGAAACTGAACTGTATGTCAGGCGGACGTGCGCGCGCAATTGAACAACAGTTTTAATTATACTATTTATTCACTCTTTATAAAAATATGAATTTATTAAAAGACTCTTTAATCGTTAATTAAGAATTGAAATTAAAATTAAAAGTAATATGCAAGCTAAGTATGGGGATTGCCGCCTTCACACATACATATCCACATACATCCATACATACATATCCACATACATACATACAAACATACATACCGTACATAACTCTTATTTGCGTGGCACACGTAACGCCGACCGACCGGCCTCCGTTGCTATTTATATCTTAAGCAGTCGCATAACCAATTGTGGGCTTGAGTTTTATTTTTCCGTTGCTCGCATATTTTATTTGGAGTGCAGACAATTGTCCTCTTTGTTCGGTACTTGGCTATTTATGTACCTATGCATATCTACTTATCTTAATTATTATCTGCCTTTATTATTTTCATACGCATTTGCAAAGTTTTTTATATTCTCGTTTTATTTATTTAGCGAAATTCTTTTGGATTAAAGCCTCAGCGCGTATCGCATGATCTTTCAGCCGAGCCTGTTTTGAATTTGCTTTTATTGTTGTGTGTTAATTTATGAAATTTTCATTGTCAACAAAATTGTTTACTTAGAAGCATTGCTTTGATATAATCTGGGCATTGTTGGAACTAATTTAATTAACAATAAGAGAATTTGGTAAATTTTTACCAATTGAAGAGAAGTGGGCGTAAAAAATGAAATCAGAGATTTACTTATTTTGTGTGGCTGAATTTCAAGAGGTTAGGTAACTCTGTTATCTACTCTACACTTATGGATGTAAACAAAAAAAAAACCCTATTGGAAAATTTATAGTTTTTGCAAATGGCGTCGTACGTCAAGCATTTTTGACACTTTGGTACTAGGCAGCTGCAGTGTACAAACAGACAAGCAATGAGTTGTAAATATATAGGTCAGAATAAACATTCCCCTCACTCAAAATCATTTGTAAAAAAGTTTTTCAGAAACAAAATTGGATGTTCAAAATATTAGATATATGTATATCTAATTGGCGCGTACACCCTTTCTGGGTGTTTGGCCGATCTCCTTCTCCTATTTGTGGCGCGCGTCTTGATGTTGTTTCACAAATTTAGGGACCTACAGCTTCAAGCCGACTCCGAACGGCAAATGTTTTTTATGAGGAGCTTTTCATTGGCAGAAATACACTCGGAGGCTTGCCATTGCCTGCCGAGGGACGACCGCTATTAGAAAAACCGTTTTTGGTGTTTCACCGATATTCCAATCTAAGTTCTCTCTGAATTCCGAATGGTAGTCACGCACTAACCCGTTCGGCTACGGCGGCCGCCGTTAGATATGAATATTTTGATCAATTTTGACTTTTTTTCTTTCGCTTTTTTTTTATTTCCACACATTTTTTACAAAAATGTTATTCATTCTACAACGAATACCCTTAAAATCAAAGCTTTTGACTTTATACATGATTTCTAAAAATTCGACAAATTTTCATGAAAATTTAAATTTTTTTAATTAGAATTACTCTGAAATTTTAGAGTATGTATTGTAGTTGGATAGGCCATTGAATTTTAAGTGTCGCAAAGATTGCGTTGATTTTTGGTGCTGAGTGTTTCCTTCCTTGAAAGAAAATGCAGCGAATCTGAAAAAAAAAATTGGTGTGTTTATTTTTATTTTGTTTGTATTGGTTTTCTTTTTAATTTTTTATAATTTTTTTTTTATAATTAAATTTTTATTCTTTTTTTTTTTTTTTTTTTTAATTTTTTTTTTTTTTTTTACATTTTTTTTTGTTTAGAAGAGCTTACATAATCCATTATCCATTTCCAAGGCGATTTTGATTTTGTAATTCTGTGATTGACAAAGTCTCTTGCGGTTAGTTTTGTACTAGTTTTGTTATCAAGAAAATTTAGAAATGCTTGGAACCTGCCATCCAAACTATCAGAACTCTGGCGCGTTGTGAGATGAGATGCGTGTGGTCTGCTGTTGTTTGGATGGGATATTGCCTGCTTCAATCTGTACTTTTGATGAGAGTAAAGGTGCGAGTTGTGTCTTTAGCCGAATGAAAGCAGCTTTTAGCGGATGATTGCCTTTCAATTCCATGAAATACACAGCGAAACCTTCTTGGCCGCTAATCCATTCTTGGCGATCGCTTAGGCCAGCTTACCACTATTTGGCCACAATCATTTGTGACTGCTGTTCTCTTATGTGACCCATTTTTCATCGCAAATTACCAGGTCCCTCAAAACAGGATTGAAGCCGATTCTGCAAAGATTTACACCACCAATACGACACATGAATAAAAATATGTTAATATTATTTTTTATATTTATAGGCAAATATGCTAAGGTTTAATGTAGATTTTATTACAAATTTAGAAAATCAATTTTTAAAACCCACTGCGTGTGTGTCTATAGAAGGTGTCGCTAATTTAAACTGAACACTCGTGCAACATTGTGCAGGAATTGGATCCAGGTTTCTGCATAAACTGTAAATATGAGGAAGAGGTAGAGTCCATTCACTTTTCAGAATGTGTTTCATATTTTTATTGAACCTTCTTTGAGAACTTGGATTGGATTGTTGGGTCACATTGGTGGGTTTGATGCATTGCCGACACTAGCTCTCATGGTACTCTCGAAAGAACTACGTACCCGAGCGCTCTTTCTAAGCTCGACGACAGGCAGCGCAGGTTGAATTTTCTCGAAGACCTGGTGTTTTTGCGGCGTTTGATTTGCAAAATCAGTGATGAATTTGAGAATTCATAGGCGATTTGGTTTTTTCTAAGATTGAAAACAGTTTTACGGGATTTATCTCTATATTTCATAAGTAGGTACAATGATAGAACAGTTTTTTCTAATAGCGGTCGCTCCCCGGCGGGCAATGGCCAACCTCCGAGTGTATGTATGTCTGCCATGGAAATGCTACATAAAAACCCATTTGTCGTTCGTAGTCGGCTTAAAACTGTAGGTCCCTCCATTTGTGGAACAACAACAAGACGCATGCCACAAATAGGGGGAGTGGCTCGGCCAAACACCTAACAGAAGAGTACGCGCCAAGTATTTATTTTTATTTTATTTAGGTAATGTTTTTCAATTTAGACTATCTCTCTTTGGTTCTTTCTTACTTCAGTTTCACTGTAAATATTTATGTAAATAAAAATATTTTTTGTTATAAAATAGCTCTGAAAGTACTGAAAAGGTTTCAATAATTTTTTTGTTTAGTTTATTCCTTAGACATCTGGTGCGGACATAGGCTACAATATGATACGATAGGTGGCGCTGTAGTCGAGATACTCGTAGAAATCCGCCTAATGGCCTCATTCGGGGCATATTTACTTAAGAATAAACGTATTTGTTTCAGTTACTTCATAAAAAAAAATAAATAAATAAAAAAAAATTGTTGTGCCATGTCGACTCAGGTGCCAGCTAGCGCGGCAATGAAACGCACTGCATTCGGGACATATTCGGTGCGGCTAAATTTTGTTGTTGTTGCAGCAGTAACTTTGTCCTGTGAGTGTAGTGTAATCACCGGTCGTCTCCGTCTAGCGCAGCTAACGGTAGGCCCGCGAAACTAGTTGTTGCGACAGATTGGGTGCAGAGGGAGAGTGGTGCTCGATGAGTGGGTTTGAAGGGACATTTGAAAAGGTGGTTAGTGTCGTGCGGGGTGCCTTCACATGCCGGACATATGTTTAGTATGTCGGGGTCGATTCTGGATAGGCAGGAGTTTAACCGACTACATTATCCAGAACTTAATTGTGCCAAGGTTACGCGTGACTCTCGGGGAAGTTGGAGCTCTTCGTCTGCAATGGATGGTGGTTGGACTCTGATGACGGCATTCGGGGGTCGGATGCTTAAGAAGGTGGGAAGAGTCTCCCCATGAATGACGTTAATTGTCTGGTTGTACACTGTCCGATCCAGTAATTGTCGGTCTGTTTTGTCCTGGATCTCGTCCGCGTAGTTAAGGAGGGGCCTCCTGACATGCCTGGGAGGTAGGTCAGGCTCAAGCAGGTGTCCGCATTGGTGGGAGCTGCGGTAACACCCTAACAGGAACTGTTTGCTGAGCAGTCGTTGGTGTTGGTCTAGGAACTGAGTTTATTATTGCACGGTATATCACTTGCTCTCGCATCACCAACCCTGATAACACTGGTTTAAAAGTTTTTTATTTTTAATCCATGGATTTGTTTCGATAGCTGCTTGATTGATTTCTACAACGGCGGGCTTTAACTTGGAGGAAAGAAGTTTACAAAAAGTTATTTAAAAAAAAATGAAACTCTGAAATTGTTGGCCTATTCCATTTGGTCTATCAGAAAGTCATGTAAACGCTATTTATAGGAAATTTTTATTATCATCTCTTAAATGGAACCATTGTAAATATCTCGAAAACGGGTTCATAAAAAAAAAAAAAATTAACTAGTTTTTCGGAGCCAGCGAACGATTCTACAAAGTAAAGGGCTAGTGGCACCCCATGCTCATTTTTGCTGTAAATCAGTGTAATCAATTACTATTATTATTAGGTTTAATTGTATAATAAATTATACATTAAAAATAGATTAGAGCTTAACAAGTGTAATCAATATACATATTTTAGGTACAGATAAAAAAAAATGTCCAAGAAAATTTTGTAAATCGAAATTTTTTGTTTAAGTATTTCTCTTTTGTGCTCTGTGTAACATCAGCTAGTCACACTGCATTTGCAAAATTGAAAGAAAATGTATTTATGGCGGAGCGTGTGGTTGAAGCTTTCTATATTTTACCACATAAAGGAAAAAAAAATCTTTCAATAATTCTTTCATTAGCATATTTCCCATATCCTCATATTACTATGCAGTATTCATCGTATCTACGTATTTATTACAACGATACCAATGGTATTCCAAACAAAAAAAAATCCTTTTGTTAATTATTCGAAAATCGTAAAATATCCACAAAACGGCAAGCTGTCATACATGCAATTTTTATTGTTTTTATTGTTGTGATTCTTCGAATTCCGCTGAGATTGAAAGTATTCAACAGCTATTTCCATTTTTTCGACAAAGCAGTCGATTACGTCGCCCTTAAATCTTCAAATCTCGATTTCTCCATCACCAATCAACAACATTCCGGTGTAAGCCGGAGGCAGGCAGCTGCTAGCGCTGAGTGGTAACTGAGTGGATTTCATTGTCGTTGACTGATTTTGACAACGACAACCGTCTTCCATCGTCAACGTCAACAACCGGCAAAATATCTTCTTTCGTACCTTCATACAACGAGTTCTCACACCCGCTCATGCCTCTTTTCATTGCTTTGCATTGAATGTGGCGGCGGTGCTGATTTTCGTTTTTTTTTTCGTTTCATCTCGGAGCTGCTCGGTCGGTCACGTAAACAAGGTTAATCAAGCGTGTGGAAGCACAGCAGCATTTTTGGGCGGGAGGGGGTGCAGCACCACAACCAACGGACATGCGCTTCATGTTTTGTATTATTACATTTTTGTTGTAGTTGTTTGCTTTTATATTGCATATCGTTTACGTCGAATCATATCGTGTACTTATTCGAGTTCATTATGAACGCGCAAACAAAAGTATTAATAAAAAAACAAAAATTGAACAAAAAAAAAAATGCACGAAAGCGAAAACGTTGTGAAAATAAAAGCAAACGGTGAAATGAAATGATAAAGAAATTATATTGTTGTTGTTGTCGGCGTAAGCGTTCGCCCGTTCACATAAATGCGATATTAATTTTTATTAAATGCTTGTTGTTGTTGTTGTTGCTCTTCTCACGTTAGTGCTTTACAAATGCGCTTACTTGCAGTCTGTCTGCCCGCGTATGCGAATTGGAGTGCGAATCCGCGCACCACAGGAAGCTGGCAATTGTCACTTGTTGGCTGTCGCAGTGCAGCTGTTGCTACTGTGGGCCGCCAAACCAATGAACTGCCTTGCGTGCGTGCCTTTGTGCCTTGCTGTGGGCTAAACTTGCCATATGCGAATAAAAAATACAAGGTGCTTGCAAAGTTAATGGGGATTTTTAAGAACCAGAATCAATGCAATGTTTTGAACAATCCAGGATCATGAAGAGTTGAAGTTTGAGCTCATCGAACGAGATATCTATCTTCCAAAAAAATTTTTGGATTGACTTCTAAGTCTTAGAAAATGCTATCTTTTCATCGGCATATGCATTTTTCCGAAAGGTTGGAAGCCTCACGCTGCCAACTCAGCGAAAAGCGATTTGCAATCAAATCGGTCTCAAGAGATGAGCAACGGCCGAATGTGATGAATACGAAACTCCAAATGTCTGCAAATATCAAGAGCAACCGTGTGAACTAACAGTCTGTCCACACTGGAGCGCACACTTTGAGTAGCGCCGAAGTTGGAATTATAAAATAAATCAAAATTTCTTCACTTTTGATTTCTCGAAATGAGAGTTTTTGGAGTTTGGCTTGCCTTGCGCTCTCTAATAAAGGCTTTTCTTCAATGTTCATTTTTGTACCGATAACATCTAGACTCTGACTTTTTGTACCGATGACATTAGCATCTTGTGACTTCAGGAGCACCGCTTCTATACGTCCAAATTTCATTAAGTGACAGTACACCAGCTAAGGATCTACTTCTCCCTCGTAATAGATGATTTCAATAGAAGTTCCTCCCGTCTCAGCAGACACATAAGAAAGTGGAACTACTTTTACTGGGATCAAGTGAGTATTGTTTACGCCTCCTTGTTAAGAAAACCACGACCAGACATATTCAGAATTACATACGTCAACAGCAACCCGGCCACTGGCCTTTGGAAGACCATGCTAGGAATATGGGGCAACGATAGATTTAGAAGAAGAATCTAAAGAAATCAAGAACACCTAAGGAAACAGTCTTTCACTATGGGTATGAGGACTCAAGTCTGAGTGCTCTACGAGGATATCTCGATGGTTAACTTCAAAGAAATTGCAGACAAGAAAATTACAACATAGGCGGATTCATAATCAAGTCAAGACGGTTCGACTTATAAAAGGCATTGGTTCTACAAATGGTATATCTAAATGGCATCTTTGGTGTTAATTGGGCCTACGCTGTGGCACTCAGACAACACCTCCTCTACCACGACGCCTCGCGCTCTCAGCAAACCTGTTTGCGTTGTTAAGTTAGTTGGTTGATCCTGAAGGAGGAGGACTAGGAAACCGTCTATTATGGTACTATTACACATAAAATGAAGCGAGGGAAGAGGGATGTGTAAGTGAGATATTGGAACCTTGGTGATCATGGATTACAGATAGGAAAAAGATGCGTACTATTGACAAAATCATCCAGGCGGCTTATATCCAAACCTGATAGCTCCACAGACGTAGCTAAAAAGCGAGAGCCAAGCTGTTGGAACTACAACCTCGTGAAAGCTTTGCAACTGTGGAGTTGATGCTGAAAAGATGAAGCTATACTGAGCCTCACCGCATGGATACCCATCGCAGAGTGTCGCACTACTGTCAGCAGGCGAATCAGTTGAGTCGTTTTTAATTTGTTGATGTTTGAAAACTAATTTTATGATTTTTTGAGAAATTTTTGCTTATAGAGGCGTGTCTTTGCAAGTTTCTATGATCTATGTCCTTCCAGTAGGAATTAGCTTCAAAATACAAAAAAAAACGTACGCAAATCGGTGCCTGCTGTGCATAGTTATTAGCGTACATATGCACCTATTTTGGAACTTGGTTTTATAAGATGCAGAAATAGTAGAATTTTGGCGCCAATAAAACAACCCAAGTGTCTCACGAGCCAGACTGCATTTTCAAAGAGCCCTGTGTTCTTTGGCTCTCTTCTCGTAATTCGCTTTGAGTACATGTAGATGATTTTTTACATATTTATCTTTATTTGAATTTCTAGTATGCAGCTATGCACGTAAGCGCGTGGGCGTGGGTGTATCTCATTGCGACTGTGCGCTGCTGTTGCTGGCGTAGCTCTTCCGCTGCTCGTATTTGATTTTATTAATTTGATTAGAATTTATGAGGATGCAAGAACACTGCTACATGCGAGTAGATATGGTTGGGCATTTCACATAAGTACATAAGTAGACGTTTATACATACATATTTGAATATTGTTTTACCACCATTGCCAGTGAGGCTCGTTTATGATCTTCTTACCTTGCCGCACGTTAACTAATCGACCGCTCGACAATTTGCGACTTTGTTTTGCATATATGTACACATACTTACATACACTTGTGCTCACATAATTAAGTCACTTCAAATTTTTTCAATATACGCTGGAAAAATTTTTTTGGTAACTGTTTTATAAAAATGTAGTTATATGAAAAAAATACCTTCTAAATCAAAGTTCTTTTATACAAAATTCAGAAAAATGAAAAAAAAAAATAGAAATCTAAAAACAAAAAAAGGTTTTTTAAATAAAATTTTAATTTACATTTTTTTTTTTAATTAAAGTTTGGTTTGAATCAAATTTTTTTTTTTATTTAAAAAAATTTCAACTTTTGAATCAGAAGTTTTAGAAAGATTATAATTTATTTAAACTTTTTATTTTAATTTTTAATAAAATTGTTTTTTTTTTAATTAAAGTTTGTTTTTAATCTAAATTTTTTTAAATTTAGAATTTAAAATTTAAATTTAAGATGTAATTAATTTTTTGTTTTGAAACATTAAAAAAAACTAAAATATAATTAAAAGAAAGTTTTTTTAAGTCATCATTTTTTAATTTGTTTTTACTTCTGGTAAAATTAAAATTTAAATAAAATTTTTTTTTTGTTTTTATTAATAAATTTTTTTTTAATTAAAGTTTAAAAACAAACTAAATTTTTAAATTAAAAAAAAGTTTCAACTTTTGCATCAGAATTTTTAGAAAATTCAAATTTAATTGAAACTTTTTTTAATTTTTAATAAAATTTTTTTTCATTTAAGTTTTTGTTAATAAATTTTTTTTTTAATTTAAAAAAATTTCAACTTTTGAATCAGAATTTTTATAAAACTTCTGGGTATGCAGTTCTATAGTCCACTCAATTCTAGTAAAATAAAATGTAAGTCTGAAGCCGCTTAAAAATCGCGTTGATTTTTTAGAATTTTTTTGTATTGTACATGCGATGTTGACTATTTTCTCCATATAAGGCAAAAGTCTTCTTCAGTCTTAAATATGCGTCCTCAAGTGTACACACATATGTATGTATGCATCTACTATTTGCCTTGCTGCCTTCAACATATGGTGTTTCATTATTGTAGCGCTTTGCACTCGCTGATTACTGTACGACCATTCGAGTAGATTTGTGCCATTTATAGCAATTACGCACATTTTGTGCATATTGGATTTGTCGTAATATTTGTGCCATTGCAGTATTTTTTTCTGACCCATTGAAATTAATCTTAACGACCATTTAGCTAACGTAATCCATTAGCTATGATGGGCATACCCGTTTGATGTGTGTTGTGTTAATGAATTTAGATTGAAATTCTAGTCGTATTCATAAATGTAGCGTTTAACTTTCCAGTTGATTATTTGCGTCTGCGATTTGAAGAGATTTTTAACAGATTTCACTTTATCTATTCGAGAAAGGTCACATAGCTGCGAAAAGCTCAACTGGGTGGACAATCGTTTAATGCAAATCGCTGCTGCCTTTTTTCTTTCAAAATTGAAAGTGTTTCCTCAAAAATGTATCATTTAAATTTATCATTTCGATAAAACGGCAACCGAAACGCTACAAAAGATGCAGAAAGCTTGTGGTGAGGGGATCTTATCTCTTACCTCTACTTTTGAGTGACTTACACGATTGTGAAGCAGCCGCCGCAGCCGAATGGTTAGTGCGTGACTACCATTCGGGAGTACGTAGGTTCAAATCGCCGTACATGAAACAGCAAAATGATAGAGAAAAAGTTGTGAAAATAGCGGTCGCCCCTCGGCTGGCAATTGCAAACTCCTGAGTGTAGCTGCCATGAAAAAGTTCTCCATAAAAACCATTTACCTTTGTATAAATCCTTCTTAGTTTTTATAACTTTCCACTAGTCCAGTAACTCTGGAAGCACCTCTTTCGAAGTACTCTCTCTCTCTCTCTATGTTTGCCAGTACTTTTCTTCAATCTTGGCTGCTCATTCTGGACCGCACAAGGCCCTCCTCATCTTTTTTAGGTATTCCATGGATTGAATCATATTTGGATTTCGTCCTAAAAAAGGGGAAAATGCTAATCAGCCCAAGCTTGTGCCATAAATCGAAGTAGCATCTGTAGAGGTAAGAGATGGGTGATGTATATGTAGAACCTCCCGTTTCAGTATTTTTAAGTGAGTATTTATTCCTTTTGGCGAAACTCTGCAAATTACGAGAATTTTGCACAAAAATTTACTTCTTCCAACGAACACAAATTTATGAAGAAAGAAAAATTCACTAATTTAGTGTTCTGATTATATTCACATATGTTCAAGCTTACTTTGAAATATTTGATCGTACTAGTGGATCTACAGGCCACCTCAGCGGCGCGATTTGAAGAGACCCTCAACAAAAGTATGTACATAGAAGTAAATGTTCTCGAAGTGGATTGCGATTTTTCTGGGTATTACAATCACAATTCGATTTCGGAATTCGCTTTCTTTAACAGTTAAGGGGAATAGGTCAATGGGTCTAGCAGTGTCTTACTGCACCTGCACCTGTACCTTATGTACCGAATTTTTTTTATGTCTGCCATTTTTCAACCTTTGTCTTCTGCAGGCCATCAACAGTAGCAGATGAAGTATTTGATTTCCCTATTGAGCCTCCAAATGCTGCTTTTAAGTGCATTTCGTACCTCCAATAAATGATTTGCTTGTTGTAATTGCGAGTTAAAAATTTCTTTTGAAGTAAAGTGCCTGTATTCCAAAACACATCGGAATGCGTTTTACTGTTGCGGTGAGCAAATATTTAGAGAAACAATTTTTGCTTCCTTTTACCTTCTGGGGTTATCACTGCTGCTTTTATCAAATGATAAGATACGGTTATGTGTGGTACATTAGTTGCCATGTTGGTTGTTAAAAAAACATGAAAAATTTGTTTACGAACGGTAGCGCGATACAATCAATACCAGTTGGCTGGTTGGTAGGCTGGATCTCTTTGTACACAAAAAACACTTAGTGTAATGAGTACACGTCGCATAAAAATTATGAAATAAATCATGGAGAGTTGCAAAAAGCAGGCAAAGTAATGTAAAAATGCAAAGCAAATAAAAAATAAAATAAAAGAGTAAAAAAAATACAAAAAAATATATAATGCAAATAAAATAATATATAAATAAAATAAAACAGTAAAAAGAAAATTGAAAAAAAAAAAATTTTTAAGTAAAAAATTTAAATTAAAAAGTATAAACATAAGTAAAAAATATAATATAAATAAAATAAAAAACTTTAGAAACCAAAAACTGAAAAAAAATTGGAATGTAAAAAAAAATTAATGAGAAAAAAAATTTAACTAGAGTATAAATAAGATAAAACAAAATTAAAAAAAGTGCAAAAAAAATTAAAAAGTAAAAAAAAAAACATTAAAAACTAAAAAGTAAAAAAACAAAATTAAATGTTAAACATTAACTGGGGAAAAAATTAAAAAAAAGTATATTAATATAAATGAAGTAAAAAGAAAGTTAAAGAAAAGTGCAAACAAAATTAAAAACTAAAAGTGAAAATAAAATTAGATCAATAAACAAAAAATATTCTCAAAAATAAAAAGTAAAACAAAAAAAAAAAAAAAAAAAAAAATAGAAAAAAATAGAAAAAAAATTAAAAATAAAATAAAATTAAAAGAAAAATAAACACAAAGTTTAAGAGATGGAACAAAGTAGAAACTAAAAAATAAAGACAAAATTGAAATGCCAAAAAGTTAATGAGAAAAAAAATTAAAAAATAGAATAAAAATAAAATAAAAAGAGAATTTAAACAAATTGAAACAAATTAAAAACTAAAAGAAAAAACGACCAGACAAATCTGGCCATCCTACAATCTGAAACAGACAAAAATCCTTATAAGTCTTTCGAAACACGAACTAAGGCATATAACATCTCTTATCACCGGCCACTGCCTTTTGGGCACTCACGCACGTCGGCTCGGGGTTCCTCAGAACGACCTGTGCAGATACTGCGAGGACGAAGATGAGGAAGTATCGAGCAGACATTTGCTGTGCAGTTGTCCGGGTCTAGCCAGAAGTCGACTCGCTCTTCTAGGCTCTCCAACAATTGACAATCTTTCAGTACTCTCGGACCTGAAAATCGAATCTCTTATCAAATTTTCGAAACGAATTAATATCTTTGATCAAAATCTACAATAAAAATCTCGGTTAGGTGGGGAAATCATTCAAAATAATGAGCTCTAGGGCAACACAACGGACCCAACTTGCGGTCTATGTGGTACTCCGATGCGGGGTCACCCTTAAACCAACCAACCAACCAAAAGAAAAAACAGTTTTAATCAAAAAACATAAAAATTAATACGTAAAAAATATACACAGAAATAAAAAGAAAAAAAAAATAAAATAAAATAGAAATAATAGGGATATGAATAAGTTCGTGCGGTTTTACAACAGATGGCGTAACTTGATTATTATTCCATCGATCCACATTTCCAAACATTCATTGGAGAGCTACTGTCGTAAGGCACAAACGTCAGTATAAGTTTTTTATTTGAAGCGTAAACAACAATATTTTTACCACACTTGAAAATGTCGAATTTCGTGCCAAATAATGTGTTTTTGCGGGGAATTCTTCTTCATTATTTTAATATGAAGAAAAAAGCAGCCGAAAGTCATCGTATCTTGGTGGAAGTTTATGGTGAGCATGCTCTATCTGAGCGAACGTGCCAGAAGTGGTTTGCACGCTTTAAAAGTGGTGATTTTGGCTTGGAAGACGAAGAACGCGAGGGTGCGCCGCCAAAGTTCATGGATACCGAATTGGAGGAATTGCTCGATCAAGATCCGGCTCAAACGCAAGAAGAGGTTGCAAAAACTTTGGGAGTTGATCAATCAACCATTTCCAAACGTTTAAAAGCCATGGGAATGATCCGAAAGGTAGGCCATTGGGTGCCGTATGAATTGAAGCCAAGAGACGTTGAACGCCGTTTTATGGCATGCGAACAACTGCTTCAACGGCACAAAAGAAAGGGTTTTTTGCATCGAATTGTGACTGGCGATGAAAAGTGGGTCCATTACGACAATCCAAAACGTCGGGCAACGTATGGATACCCTGGCCATGCTTCAACATCGACGTCGGCGCAGAATATTCATGGCCTGAAGGTTATGCTGTGTATCTGGTGGGACCAGCTGGGTGTTGTGTATTATGAGCTACTGAAACCGAATGAAACGATTACGGGGGATGTCTACCGACGACAATTGATGCGTTTGAGCCGAGCACTGCGAGAAAAACGGCCGCAATACGCCGATAGACACGACAAAGTTATTTTGCAACATGACAATGCTCGGCCACATGTTGCACAAGTGGTCAAAACATACTTAGAAACGCTCAAATGGGATGTCCTACCCCACCCGCCGTATAGTCCAGACCTTGCGCCATCCGATTACTATCTCTTCCGATCGATGCAACATGGCCTGGCTGACCAGCACTTCCGTAATTACGATGAAGTCAAAAAATGGATCGATTCGTGGATTGCGGCAAAACCGACCGAATTTTTCACAAAGGGAATCCGTGAATTGCCAGAAAGATGGGAAAAAGTAGTAGTAAGCGATGGACAATATTTTGAATATTAAATTTGTAACCATTTTACGTCAATAAAGTTTCAAATTTCGAAAAAAAACCGCACGAACTTATTCATAGTCCTATTAGTCAAAAATTTAAAAACTAAAACGTAAAAAAAAATGTCATTGTAAAAAAATGCGTTAGAAAAAAATTGTAAAAATTAGCATAAATGAAATAAAAAGAAAATTAAAGAAAAGTGAAAACAAAATTAAACACTAAAAGTAAAAAACAGTTAAATAAAAAAAAAAACAATAATAAATAAAAAAATAAAAAGTAAAAAAAAAATTAAATAAAATACAAAGTAAAAAAAAATTAGTTAAATAAAAAAAGTAAAAACAAAGTTTAAAAGATGGAAAAAAGTATAAACTAAAAATCAAAAACAAAATTTAAATGCCAAAAACTTAATGAGAACACAAATTTGAAATAGAATATAAATAAAAAAAAAGAGAATTTTAAGAAAAGTGAAACAAATTAGAAACTAAAAGTAAAAAAAAAAAAGTTAAATTAAAAACTAAGAAATTAAGTACAAAATATATCAACAAAAAAGCAAAAAAAAAATTTTAAAGTAAAAAAAACAACGAAAGTGAAAAATAAAAAAATAGTGAATTCAATGCCAAGCGACACCGTTTTACGTTGCAAAAGTAACTATGCAATTTTTTTTATTTTCGCAATTTTTAGTTCATAATTTTTTTACCACATACAGGGTGGGCCATATAGCGTTTGCTTTTTGAACCACCTATTTTTTTGAGAATGGTAACACAAATTACATGTCAAATGTGTTCATAATTTACTTAAAGGTTTGACATTTACGAAATGGGACGCTATACGCTTGAACAAAATTGGGAAATATTGAAAACCTATTTCCAAAGTGGTGAGTCTTCTTCTTCTTTTTTGATGAAGCTCATTTTCACATTGGTGGCTACGTCAATAAGCAAAATTGTCGGATTTGAGGCTCAGGAAATCCACACTTTACTGTAGAGAAGCACATGCATCCACAACGAGTCACTGTTTGGTGCGGTTTTTGGTCTGGCGGCATCATATGGTCATTTTTTTCGAAAATGAGCGAGGAGCCGCGGTTACAGTAAATGGCGAGCGTTGCCGTGACATGCTCTACGAGTTGTTTCCAAAAATTGAAGAGGATGACATGGACGACATTTGGTTTGAACAGGACGGTGCAACTTGTCACACTGCCAAAGTTACACTCGAACTTTTGGCTACCGTTTTTGAGAACCGAATAATCAGCCGAAATTCCGATATCAATTGGCCGCCTCGGAGCTGTGATTTAAGCCCGTTGGACTATTTTTTGTGGGGAGCCCTTAAGGACAAATGCTATGCGAACCATCCAGAGACGATTGATGCTTTAAAACTCGAAATCGAAGTTGCCATTCATGAAATTGGAGCCCAAACAATCGAAAATGTGTTTAAAAATTGGGTTGATCGAATGGCCTACTGTCAAGCCAGTCGTGGGAGTCATTCGAGCAATATTATTTTTCATTTATAAATGACAATGTTCAATCTTCAAAATAAAAAAAAAAAGGTTGAAAAAATATTGATTAGTTTTTTTTTATAGCCTATTCAAAAAGCAAATTTTACATGGCCCACCCTATATATAAGTTTGTACTTATCTATTTATCCCTGTTATTTGACTTAAAAACATATTTTATTTATTAAAATGTCCGACAATAAAATTTGATATCAGTGTTTGCAAGTGTCACAATTAAGTTGACGGATTATTGAACTTCATGCTGGCCACTTACATTGGTGCAGCAATCTACGAGGGTCATTCAATTAATACTCTATTTAGTAAAGAAAAATTTATTGTAGTTTCGCACTTCTTAGTAAATTTGTGAAGTGGGAAGCTCAAATAAATAAACACGAAACAAAAAGTCTGTATGTCATACACCCTTCCCGGGACTTTGATGTAATCTCTTCTCAATGGGAATCTTTTCCCATTTTCCAAAAAACAAAACAAATCTTCAAAATTCGCCTCGGTATCGCCGCTGACCCGTATGATCTCGGTAAAATCGGCCAACGACTACTTGGAGATGTTGCGCGAGCTAGCAGCTGCAGACATCACATGGGACGGCACAAAAACAACAGCCCAGAACTGTGTACGATGGAAGTTTGTTGTCGAGGCGATATGCTCCCGAAAGGTGTGACCTCTTCATTGAGGCTCAATTTTTTCGCTCGAAACACGACTTTTTTGCCTAGAACAGTACAAAAGTTGCGGCGTAAAAATTTTTACAAACTTAAGGTGCAGTTAGTCTAGACTCAACTTAACATAACTTAAAGCTAACACAACTCATGGGAATCATGTGCGAGTTTCTTGTTAAGTTCGCCGTATGATGCGAGAGGAAATGCTAAATTTTAGTGAGATCCATTAATTAGCCTTAAAAACGGGAATTTGAGTGCAGTACAATGGCCTTAATTGTATCTGAGTGCTGCCAGTCTGTCCCGACCAAAAAGAGAAAACAAAAAAAACAAAAAGGCAATCAATTGAGATAAAATTCTTGGTATGTCTAAGTTTAGATTAGATTTTTGGTTAGGTTCTGGGCCTCATGTGTAGCGAAAACCTGGATCTATTCAGGATAATTGTGAACCGGTTGTTACAGAAAACGAAATTCGGTTACAGAAGGGGCATAGACAAGAGCACAAAGAAGCTGCAGCACCGCTGAAGTAATTCAAGTTGGCTCTATCGGCTGAAAAGATGGTGGCTATAGTTTTTAGGGACTTATAAAGCATCTAAGCAAATTCACAAGTATTCAAAGCAATTAGAGAATCAGGCTTGCCAGATAGGGGTTGTATAATTCGCCAAGGAAAAGTATATTAAAAAGTTAAAATGCAAGAAAAATTTATAAATGTACAAAAAATAAAAAAAAGTATGGCCTGTTTGGTTAAATCTAGACTAACTGTACCTCTAGATCACTGAGGTGCAAATATTCCTTCAAAAATTAGTATGTATGTTTGTTAAGAAAAATTTGATATCAACACATTTTAGGTGCACATACAGTGACTCACAGCTTATTTGATGCAGGCAACACAGAAAATGACTCGATGTTTATTAAATTTAATTAAAAAAAGTGTATATATGTAATGAGATATGTATGTACTTTTTACCACTGCAGAAAGAACAATAACAAAAACAAAACTTGCTGAAAAAATATGGCAACAAATGCATAGTCTTCTCATCAAAATATGCTCACAGCTTAAATGATGCAGTGTATTTTATATTTTTTCAGAGAATGCAATAACGGTGAAATGTACTCGTATTTTATTTTTGTTTAGCTTAGCGTCTTAAGTCATTCTCAAACATTTTTTGTAAAAAAAGTTGAAAAATTTAAATTTTTTAAAGTGGGAAAACAGACCTCACTTGAAAAAGGGGAAGAAGAAGTTTAAAGTCATTATAAAGAAGGCAAAAGCCAATAAAAAATTGCAGAAATTGCTGCTATTGTGTCCTAAACTGTCCAGCACATTATAGAAAGGCTTCGCCACGAAAACAGGATAGAAGATAAGGGCAAATCTGCGCCAAATAAAATATTTAAATGCAGATAAGAGGTGGATTGTTCGTAAGGTTGAAGAATAACCCGAACGAAAAGCCAAAATTAACGAACGCAGGCAAGATCTGTAACCCTGAAACTGTTCGTAGAGTTCTGCGTTCCTTTTCATGGAAGGACTGCCCGAAATAAGCCTAAGCCGTTGATTGATGCTCGTAATAGAAAACAAATAAAAGAGTTTTGCAGACAACATTTGAACAAAGATATTTCGTTCTGGAAGTCCGTTTTCACGTCCGATGGAAAGTCCTACGTTTGGAGAAAACCAAACACCACGCTTCATCCATGTAATTTGCGCTCTACAGTTAAACACGACGGGGGCAGTGTGATAGTATGGGGTTGCATGTCCTATTCAGGCGCCGTAAATTTTACATTTATCAAAGGAAACATAAATAAAATGATGTATCTGGATCTGCTAAAAGATAATTTAGTACCAAGTGCGGATAAAATGGGCATTAGGAATTCGTTTAGGTTCTACCAACACAACGATCCCAAATATACGTCTGGTATTGTAAAAACTTGGCTTATCTGGAAGTGCCCACATGTAGTACAGACATCTGCACAGACGACAGATCTCAACGTTATTGAGAATTTGTGGTCAGCGCTGGAAAATAAAATAAGAAACCACAATATTTCTAATGCTTCTTATCTGAAACGCGCACTACAGGAAGAATGGGATTTTTTGTTTTTGTTTGTCGGGACAACTAGCAAGTGCAGCACTCAGACATTAAGTAAGTCCATTGTACTACACGTGGGTTCCCTTTTACGTTTCTTTAAATCTACCCGATCTCCGAAGTAATCGGAGTAGACCTTGAGGTGCCAAAGAGCCAAGGTGGTCGCTTCTTAACACATCAGTGCCAAAGACCTCAAACCTGATTCGAGCAAAGGCGCGGCAGACGCACAGAAAGTGGTCCGCCGTCTCATCCTCCTCTTCACAAGCTGGACAGAGTACACTGTCTGAGATGCCCACTCTTTCCATGTGCTTCGCCCACAGAAAGTGGCCGGTCATCAGTCCAACCAGCTGTCTGCACTCCCTTCTGCTTAATGACAGAATGGTTTGCGACAGTCGATCGGGCTTGACAGGTAACATCAGTTTAGTCCATCTGCAGCCTCTCTCAGCCTTCCAAGCTTGTTTGTGGGTTGTAGTAATCCATTTGCTAACCGTTGCTTTGATGGCCGCAGAAGGGAGTGGCAAAACGGGCTCTGAGTCAAAGAAGTTGGCCTCAGAGCCCATCTTAGCTAAGGAGTCAGAGGTCTCGTTTCCCAAGATACCCACGTGTCCCGGGACCCAGTATCAGGCTGTTATGACTACCGACATAGCTCTGCATAGATTGACAGGACTCGACTACCCCTGATGTGGTTGGGGGATTGCCTAAGGCCATGAGGGCAGCCTGGCTGTCGCTGCAGACACATATAGATCTGCCTCTCCATCGGTTTTCCACAACAAAGTTCATCGCTTCTTGAACTGCATACACCTCCGCTTGAAACACAGATGCATGCATTCCAAGCGCAAAGTGCAGTTTTGTCCCGCTGGATTCCACGTAGACCCCAGAGCCGGAGCCATGCTCGGCCCTGGAGCCATCCGTGAAAATGCGAAAACAGTGTTTGCCGGGCTTATTTTCTGAGTTTGACCACGACTGAGCCTCTGGCAGCACAACACTGTAACTCTTTTCGAGTACGACTCTCGATGGCATGGAGTCAAGGGGCATGGAGAGAATCGTTGGATCGAAATCCATGCCTACTCTGTTTTCCAATGCCAGACAGGGGCCGTACCAGTTCCCATTGTGTTTCAGCCTGCAGGCGTATCCTTGCATGACAGCATCAAGTGGTGGCAAACCAATCAGAGCATCTAATGCCGGGCCTAGTCGTACGATTTTATTTCTTCACTTATTTTTTTTTTAAATTATAGTAAATTTTGCCTTTTTTTATTATTTTTATTTATTTCTTGGGAAATACTCTACGCGTTTGCTACAATTGGCTGCCAATAAAATTCCAATTTTTGAGTCAATCTACAAAATTTCAGTATGCGCTCATTTAGTACGGGGAAATCAAGCTTTGATACTTATCGAACGCCCCTCGTATACTTCAGGATTGCCACATTTATAAGATTGACTTGCGCGATAAGAAATCAAAGAGAAGAGGAAACGTATAATAATTTATGTCATCAAACTGTCGGTCAGCAATGACAGTTATAAGTAATGTTGCGTGGCAATGATAAACAAATATTCACAGAAACAATTTTTTTTTATATTATGGCAGATATTTAAAGCACATTCTATATATATGTGCATGTTTGTATGTACATAAATCAACTTCAAATCGCTGGACAATGACTCATTTATTGCCGACTTGATTTCTTCATTGGCTTGTCTAGGTGTTTACACCGCTACTTATTCTCCTACAGAGTGGCATGCACTATGTGTTCTCCTCATCAACACCTACAGGCGCACAATGCGAGATCAACTTGACTATTCATTAGGTAAACATACATGCGCACGTATGTCAAATGGTGATAAATTTCCGAATCATCTCGATTATTATGTCAATAACATCTAATGTACCGTTAAATGTAAATATACATATGTCGCTTTAGACAACGGAAATGTGTTAATAAGACGCGTCAAGTCAAACAAGTTTTCTGATTGTGATTTTTTTATTTAATTTTCAACAAAGTTCCGAACAGCTGTATTAGGCTTGGTTTTTTGTTGTTGAGGGCTAGAATTTTCGTTTATTCAGTGATTTCACATAGACACGTGGAATGCGTCGCTTATCATACACCCAACAGCTGTTCTACTTAACAGGTTCATTATTCTCTCCAGAGACGCAATATTCTATAAAAGAGAGAACAAACGCTATAAAACATGGCGTGCATTCCCTATAAGGAGAAAATGCGTAACAACTTTAGGGGGAAAAAGTACCGAAAATCAAGGAGAATTTTGAACTACTGCAAACTTGCTTATTATATTAAAATTTAAAAATTTGTAAATTGGTTTTTTTTTTGAGAATTTTTCTGAATTTTTATAAATCTTGAACAAAGTTTGCAACTCAAATTTATTATGGTCTTTGTTTTAGAACGAAAAGTATATTTATATAAAAAATTATTGGAGTCAAGAAATACAAAAGTAAATGGCCCCAACTTGATGGTGCCTTTATAATAATTTCGGACGGGTTTCTATCAAAAACTATCAGCGTAAAGAAACGACAAAGTTACACTCAATTACTTCTAATATGCGCAGGTGCGGGCTAACTGCTGTGCTGATTCATTGCGGTCAATGACTACGTGACCGGAGTCACGTAATCCAGTTTTACGTGGTGTTTTTGTAGTGGCATCCATCTGTTCCTCACTGCGCATAGTTTTGATTTCCTCTTTCGATTGTTCACTACACTGTTCCAGTCTACTGTTGTTTTAACAGGCAAATTAGAAAAAATATATTGAAAAGTTAAAAAACTATAATAATTACATATTGAAATAAAAAAAATTGAAACTTAAAAAAAATATATATGTATTGAAAATTAAAAAAAAATTATTGAAAATTAAAGAAAAAATTACATATTGAAATAAAAAAAATTTAAAATAAAAAAAAACAACTTTCAAAAATTTTTTTTTTTAATTAAAAAAGAAGTTGATTAAAATTAAAAAAACAAAAAAAAAACAACAATTATTTTAATTACATTGTTTATATAACTTAAGTTAATATCACCTGTATTGAAAATTAAAAAAAAAACAATTATTGAAAATTAAAAAGAAAAATTATTGAAAATTAAAAAAAACCACATATTGAAATAAAAAAAAAACATTTTTTTGATAATTAAAAAAGAAATTGATTAAAATGCGCTATATGGTATGCTGCGAAAACTCTCGTAGAAAAGAGAATATCACTAGAGGATATCCGTTTTTTCACTGACAGTCAAGCGGCCGGTCGAGCACTCAGCTCCTTTATACACACTCAGATGTGGTTCGATCCTGTCTCTTATCTCTTAACAAAATAAGTGTTCAGAATTCTGTCCAAGTTATCTGGATACCGGGTCACAGTGGATTCGAAGGTAACTGTAAAGCTGATGAGCTCGCAAGAGCTGGAGCTGCGCAATCAAATGTTAGTAACTTACCCACAATCCACATTCCGCTCTCAACATGTAAAGTGATCATTGATCGAGAATTTCACAGCATTGCTGCTCGGAGGTGGCGAGTGGAAACTATTTGCGTTACGACCAGACAAATCTGGCCATCCTACAATCTGAAACAGACAAAAACCCTTATAAGTCTTTCGAAACACGAACTAAGGCATATAACATCTCTTATCGCCGGCCACTGCCTTTTGGGCACTCACGCACGTCGGCTCGGGGTTCCTCAAAACGGCGTGTGCATATACTACGAGGACGAAGATGAGGAAGTATCGAGCAGGCATTTGCTGTGCAGTTGTCCCGGCCTAGCCAGAAGTCGACTCACTCTTCTAGGTTCTCCAACAATTGACAATCTTTGAGTACTCTCGGACCTGAAAATCGGATCTCTGATGAGGAAATCATATAATATAATGAGCTCTAGGGCAACACAACGGACCCAACTGCGGTCTATGCGTCACTCCGATGCGGGGTCACCCTTAAACCAACCAACCAACCAATTGATTAAAATTAAAAAAAAAAAAGAAACAAACAAAAAATATTTTATTTACATTGTTAATATAACTTAAGTTATTACACCCTGTATTGAAAATTTAAAAAAAAAACAATTATTGAAAATTAAAAAGAAAATTATTGAAAATTTAAAAGATAAATTTATTTTAACCCCATTGCTAATAAAATTCTAGTTATTATCGCTTTATTATTTCTCTGCAAATTATTGAAATTTAAAAAATATATATGTAAATATTGAAAATTACAAAAAAAAAAAAAAATGCATTGAAAATTAAAAAACATTTTTAATTAAACAAAAACAGTTATTGCAAAACAATTTTTAATAAATATTTAGTTATTATCGCCAATTTGCAAACTTGCTTTATGTTATCTTTATCTTTCTTTTTAGCAGTCAAATAAAATTTGCTTGAGTTTGGATTTTTTAAAAAAACTTTGCTGTTGGCTTGGAGAAATGGTGAAATAATTCAATCTCTCTAAGTGCCAATAATTCAGTGCTAATTGAACAGAAATTCAATAAAATTTAAACATTAGTTATACAAGGTGGCACAAAATTAAACATCCAATTTAAGTTTTGAATAACCTTTTTTTTATAAATAAAATAAATATTTTGATTATAATCATTATTAACTGATTAAAAAATTCTTGCTTGTAACTTTTATTATTGAGCGCAAATAATTTTTTTTTACTTTGCATGCAAGTTTTTTAAGCAAAATTCAGCTGTTGAGAGAAGAAAAAACTGAGAAAGAAAAAAAACCGTGAACCGTAAAACAGTCAAAGTTTAACGCGCCCTTTAAATCTTCTGAATCTGAAAAACAGCTTTGCACTTCCAACTTAATTTAAATTAAAACTACGATTATGTGATATTTATTTAACGGGAGTTTGAGGACTTCATCCAAATTTTTTGTACACGAACGTCATGCTTTGTCGTTTTGACGAATGATTTATTTCAAATCCATATCAAAATGATCCTGTACATAAATAATGCCCCCAAAGGACTTTGTTTTTATGTTAGCTAATAGACAGCTCGGTCGGTGTTTCTACAATTCACATCTCTGTCGCAACCTAAGTTACGATTGCAATGGCACACTTGGCCGCCTATATACTTTTACTCAATTTAATTTAATTTTAACTTAATTCTTTTATTTGCTCTTATTCTAGCTTTATTTACATTATTATATCTTCATTTCATTTGTTTTTATTTTGCTTATTCTATTTCTCTTCCGTATTTATATTTATATTCCCTTGAATGCTTTCCCCCTCCAACTTCTTTGTTCCTATTTTTATTCTCACCCTATTAATATTTTCACATTAATTCCATCACTCACTTATGCATCTCTTTATTAATTACTCGTTATTTAGCTCAATTTCCAACAGCTCAGAAATCATCTCGCACATACTCGTATGTACTTTACAAAATGGGGCTTTTTATTGCTCTATTTGTGCTGTCAATCCTTCATGAGTCAGCCGGTAGTCTCTCCGTCCAGTGTACATATGTCACCAAACAAACTCCATGGTCTCCACCTACAAGTTCAATTCGCTAAATATCCAGTGCATTCATTGCCATCGATTGACACTTGTTTGAAATTCCAATGAAATTGTAGACCCACTTGTCTCTCCGACGCCGCATACAGACACACACACACACACCCATACCTACTTGATTCACAAATGCTTTTCGTGCGTCTCCTACCCGATCTGGCGGTTCGATTATCGTTGATGGTTGCCGAGTAAATGAACGTCGGCGTAGTCGTCTTCGCTTTTGGTCTGCATCACGTGCTTCTAAGTCTGTTCGTATGTTCATTTATATGAATGTGTGTTTGTTCTATGAGTAGTGTCTGCATGTCTATCTGCATTTTCGCGCTACAGTAGCAGGGCTCACGCATTTGTATTCTCTGCACTAAAATGCCTAGTAGACTAGTGCTGGATCGGTCGATTCTCGCATGCACGGAGTTCGCGTTCAATTACCAATCTAAGATTTTTGCAAATTTATTTCAGATTTTGAGCTTTAGAAAAATGCCATCAGAGATTTTAGGCTTGATTTCTCGTACAGGCAAAATAGTTGTTTTAATTTTTCTGTCATTTACATGCAAATGCGTGTCTTCACAATAATAGTAGCGCAATACATTGCAAAGTTTTAACTATTTAATTTTTTTTTTGATTTTTACTTAATTCAATTTTATTTTTTAATAATATTTTTTCGGCATTTTCCTTCAAAGATTTCATAAAAACGCTTACAACCAAGTTAGATAAAAATTTTCTACTGAGCTAAGCTAACTTTTTTTATCATGGCAAATGGTGATTTGGAGCGCAGCTGCTTTATAGGGGCGAGGATTTCTTCAGTCGCGGAATTATAAAATTGCCTTTAATGACAAAAAGTATGTTGTTGTTGTAGCAGTACTTTTCCCCTGTCAGTGTAGCGTAATCACCGGTCGTCTTCGTCTAGCTCATCTAACGGTAGGCCCAGGAAACTAGCTGTTTCAACGGGTTGGGTCCAGAGGGATGTTAGATGAGTGGGTTTAATAGCGCATGTGAAAATGTGGTTAGTGTCGTGCGGGGTGTCTTCACATGCCGGACATATGTATGTTTAGTATGTCGGGATCGATTCTGGATAAGTAGGAGTTTAACCTGCTACAATATCCAGAACGTAATAAATCGGGGAAGTTGGAGCTCTTCGGGGATCGGGAGGTTAAGAAGGTGGTGAGGGTCTCCCGATGAATGTCATTTATGGCCTGTCTGTACACTGTCCGCTCCAGTAGCTGTCTGTCTGTTTTGTCTAGGATCTCGTCCGCGTAGTTGAGGAAATGCCTCCTGATGTGCTGGGGAGGTGGCTCAGGCTCGAGCAGGTGTCTGCATGGGTGAGGCCAGCGGTAACACCCTAGCAGAAACTGCTTACTGAGCAGTTTGTTTTGCTCCTTAACAGACAGCATTTTGGCCTCATTATGTAGATGTTGTATAGGTGACATCAGGAGGCATCCTGTCACGGTCCTTAAAGCAGTTTTTTGGCAGGTCTGAAGCTTCGTCCACTGCGAATCACTGGTTCCAGGCGACCAGACAGGCGAAGCATAGTTTAGAACCGGTCGGCCTATTGCTTTAAAAGTCGACGGCAACATTTCCTTGTCTTTACCGCAAGTGCTGCCGGCGAGCGACTTGAGAACCTTGTTGCGATTCTGTACTTTAGTTGCAATACCGGTTGTATGCGCTGAGAAGGAGAGCAAGCTGTCAAAGGTAACTCCCAAAATTTTGGGGTTGTTAACCGTCAGAATTTGTGTATCATCGACTTTCACCTTGAGTTGTAGCTTGACCTCCTTTGTCCAGGTGGTGAAAAGAGTCGCCGTGGATTTAGTGGGGGAGCGTTGTAAACTCCTCGCAGTGAAGAAGCGAGAAAGGCTGGCGAGGTAGTCGTTTACCTTGGAGCATAGGTCATCAATGTCATTGCCCGTCGTCATTATCGTGCAGGCGCCGGCGTATGGGACCAGGGAGACTCCCTGTGGTGGCTGGAGGAGTTTCGAAATATAGAAATTGAAAAGCAAGGGTGAAAGGACACCAACCTGCAGTACTCCTTGCTTTATTTTCCTGATGATTTTAGATGTTTGGTCTCGGAATATCACCGACGAATGACGACCACTCAGGTAGTTCGCGGTTCACCTCTTCAGTCCTGGCGGGAGTGTCGACTGTAAAATGTCATCTAGTAGCGTGGCGTGGCTGACTGTATCGAAAGCCTTTTTTAGATCTAACGCTACTAGGACAGTCCTCTCGCGAGGGCGGTTTTGGTTGAGTCCGCGGTTTACCTGGGTGCTTATGGCGGTGAGTGCCGTGGTGGTGCTGTGCACTCTTCGGAAACCATGTTAGTGCGAGACTGGGGTCAGGTGTTTCGTAAAAAGAGGGAGTAGAAGGGCCTCAAAGTCTTCACAACTGGGGAAAGGAGAGTTATCGGGCGACAAGACTCCCCTTGGTTGGCGGGTTTCCCAGGCTTCAGTAGTGGGACCACTCTCCCTAATTTCCACTTATCAGGAATGATGAGAGTGGCCATAGACAGGTTGAAGACCTTGGTGAGATATTATACTCCCATTGGACCCAGCTTTTTCAGCATCAGCATGTTTAATCCGTCAGGGCCAATGGCTTTGGATGGTGTCATGTGTTTGATGGCCCCCTGAACCTTGTCGCCGGAGAAAGCAAGTGGCGCGCTGTTGTATGTCAGTTTGTGCAGCCGTCTGGTGGCACTACGTTTGGATCTGCCGGCCGGAGGATGCAGAATAAATTGCCGGCTAAAATAGCACGCGACAAAAAGTATCGAATAGAGCGGTGCAAAGTTGATCTAAATCGGATAATTATTACTGTATTCATTTCATGATCGAAACGAACAACAACGAAACAACGAAAAAATACTCAACACTTTTTACTTGACCTAAAATGTGTCATAGAAATCCTATGAATAATTAGAAGAAAAATAAAAAAAAATGCAACTTAATGTTTTTTCATACTTTAAAATCAACATCATCAAGATCTGCATCAATAAGTGTAAAAATAGTTGTTGCCATATATAAAAGGTTGCATTAATTGCTTTCAATTAATCTGCTATTATAAATTGCAATGCAAATAAGCTCACATTAAAAGTATTTTTCCACTTACAGCAACTTTGTCTCACAAATGTAGTATTATTGTATACACATTTCAGTATTAATTGGTTATTTAACAGTAATATTTTCAGCTTTTATGTTTTTTTATATTTTTGTTTTACATTTTTTTATAATTTTTTAATATTTTTTTTTAGTATTTTTTTTTTTTATATTTTTTTTTAATATTTTTTTTAATACTTTTTTTTAATATTTTTTTTTTAATATATATTTTTTTTAATATGTTTTTTTTTTAATTTTTTTTTTTTAATTTTTTTTTTAATATTTTCGTTTTTAATATTTTTTATAATATTTTGTTTTATATTTGCTTTTTTAATATTTTTTAATCTTTTTTTTAATATTTTTTTTTAATATTTTGTTTTTGTGTTCAAGAGCATATTCTACTTTTTTCTCATTTTATTAATTCGATCTCTTAAAAGTCTAAAATGTACTAAACTAATGGAAACTTCAGTTAATTTAATTTAATAGTCTGTAAAAATGTTTTTCTACTATTGTTTGCACAATATTTTCATTTCCAATCATCGCTATCCGGAGGAGAAAATGGGGAAAACCACAGACCTGTACAAATGGTCGACAGCCATTTTCTTCGTTGGTGCGTGGCTTAATAACAGAGTTTTTATGCAAAGCTTTTTTATTACATTTTACATCATTTCATTTTATTAAATCTGTGGTTACAGAACCTTACGTCCTCTAGTCTGCAAAATAGAGATAAGACTTAAAAGTAGTTATCCATTTCAATTTCATTTCCATTCCTTTAGTTTACGACATGACCGGTGAATCTTACTGATTCGAGGTATACAATTTTACTTACAGCCAATGTAAATGTTAATAGCATCTCCCTTAAAAGGGGCAATAGAAATTAACAGTACATAGCAGCGTCATTGGAAGATTTACAGGCAGATCTTACAGATGAAAAATCAACAAAGTTATTTTTTAAGATTTTATTATAGGTACCTGGAGCATCTTCTATGCTACGGTCCGGCTCTCTCGAAAACTGGACTATATGCTATCTGGGTGCTCTCAGTTTTGAAAGACTAGAATGTACCCCTCAAATGGAATTTCAGCGACCCCTAAAACTAGCGAACAGTACGCATATGTCGTGTTGTTGTTGTTGTTGTAGCAGCATAAACATTCCCCATGCATATACAGGGAATGATGCTGAGGTGACAGTCCTTGGTCTGATATAAATCCGTGTCGTTCCGGTTACCGGTTAGAACCGACTGTCGTGGGAACATCTTGAGTGATGGATATTTTCACTAAATAGGACTCTGATCTGGTGTCGCATGGACCAAAATGGTCTCTGCGTGGCCTCGGCCAGCCAGTATAACCTAACCTAACCTATATGCACTCCAAAAGTGCTCTAGCTATAGGTGAAAGAGAAGCATAATTGGCTGTTGAATTGAATTTTGTATGCGAAGAACTTTGCTGGGTATATTTAAACTAATCAGCTCGAGAAGCTCAGAACAGTCGATAGAACCATCTTTACCTCCTAAACGAACATAAAAGTCTGTATTATTCTTCTGCTTTCAAGTGTTTTTAAAGTAATTAACAAGTGGCGGTAACTAATTAGTTGAAGAAATGCAGGCGCGCCCAGCCATTGCCTGTCTCCAAACAGTAGATACTCGTATAATCACCGTAAAATTCGGCTTATATTTATTGGCTACTTCTATTCGTCCTCTATTTATTGTCGCGGAAAAATGCTATTAACAAAAAAATTGTTTATTATTATGATGCTTTATGTTATCTCTAATTTTATTGCATAAATATAAATTCCAACTAACAATTTGGTATTTTTCTTCATTTCTTTCCAGGTAAACATTGAAAAATTCCATTAGGATTTGGCCTAAGGTAACCAATACGATTTATTTTACTCTAATTACTTTTCTTTATTTTACTTTATATTTGTTACACTACTTGAGAGGTACATATGAAATACGATAAAAAACTGTATTAATCTAACAGCTCAGTTTTACCTTTAAGAATTATTAGTTTTTGCTATTTTAAAATAAATAAATCAAATTCAAAACTTAAATATTCAGCAATTTTTTTTTTCATTTCATAGCATTTCCAGCCATTCTTGGGAAAAAGCATTGGTGCAGTGCACTTTTACAATGCCGTCCACCACGCTTTTACCCTCGTCTTTCGACTGACCAATAGCTTTCCAAAGGTAGCTACCAAGATAGTCTTGTTGCCCTTTGGACAATAGACCGTCTTGTTTGTCGGTATTTAGCGCTACCGTCATTGCCTTTGCTGCCACTCTCGCGAATGATGCGCCAGACACGTTGACGGAAGAGTGTCACTCGACATTTGAGTTCCCTTAACCTTTGTCTTTTCAGGTAAAGGTTTATCTGCCTTGGATGTGGTCGACGATGCAGGCATTTCCGACTTCTGTCTCTCGACTTTTCTCTTATTTACCTTTCTCCTCTTCCCGGTCGTTGCACAGCCACCGCTTCGGCTCCGAGCGAGTGCAACGTTACAGAGGAATCCTCTGTTCTATCGCGCTTCCCCCTTTTCCATTCCACAGGTGTTGAAGTTGACGGAGCTTGAGTACTTGTTTTAGCTAATGCTTCGACTTTCTTCGTCTTCTGTCTTCTTCGTTTAATCTGCCTTGCGGATAGACTGGCACCTGCGTTCGAATCTCCAATAACTTCGGTGTTTTTACCGGTACTTTCCGGATTCGCACCAGGTTTAACCGTTGTCAAAGAGTTACTCGATACCAGAGATCCTTTTGAGTTTACTAACAGATTATCCGTCCTTTGCACATCCTCGACAATTTGTTCAGTTGCTTCGTTTCGTTTCGATGTCGGTGTATCGCTCTCACCCACTCGGCTCTCCATTGACATAGGCAATGTGCAATTTTCACCACTAGTGGTTCGCTTCTTCCGGAACTGTGGATGTCAGTTCCGGTCATAAGGGAATGTGGGGTTTGAGCCTGCACATCTGATGCCTGAGCCGCCGATTGCTCGACGAGAGGATTTCACAAAAGTGGGTTACCTCGCGCAGTAATTAAAAACGACAAATGTAAATAAATTTCCAATGGAAAGTCGAATCGAAATTTAAGTCATATTACTATTCAATAAATTTTCATTTCATTCAATTTGTTTGTAATAATTATTTTTAAATTTTTTTCTTTTACATATTTTTTTATTTTTAAATATTTTTCATGTTTTATTTATAAACAATTTTTTATTTTTTTTAACTGTTTTTATTTTTTTCCCCTTTACATATCTTATTTTTTTTTTTTATTTTTTTTTTTGTTTAAATGTTTTTATTTGTTTTTTCTCTTACATATTTTTTTATTTTAAAATTTAAAAATTTTTTTATTTTTATTATTTTATTCAAAAGTATGGACGCATGCCGGTCATGAGCGTGTCAAGACAGAATTGCTTTATTGCTTGCCCCTGCTCGGTAGTTGAGTGTGTCGCATATCCACATGAGTGTATGTACATACATACATACATTCATACATGCATACATACATCGACTATTATTTTTAAGCACGCAAATTGCCACTAGAATTAGAATGAATAAAAAATTGGATAATAAAAATGTAATAAGTTGTTATTAATTTGACAAAATACATTAAAATTGCGCTGCCACACTTTGTCAACAAAGGGGATCAGAAAGGTCAAGCGCCCCAGAATGTTTCGCTATTTTTGTATATATGATTTTTTTTTAATATATTTTTATATTTTTTTAAGTTTTTTTTTTTGCATAATTTCTTTTTATATTTCCCCATAATTTATTGCACGCTCGCATATTACCACTCGCAAATAGGCATACGCACACACACACATACCTACAATAATATATTAATTTAATTGGAAGCGCACTTGGATATGTAATTAAATTTTAATTGACATGGCGTGCAGCAAATTATTGTCGCGAAAATAAATAAAAATTAAAGAATGCGTGTCGAAAAATAAACCGCCAATTGGTGCTGTGTGTATTTTAAGTAAAAATTTTGTTTTTTTTTGTTTTTGCCTTCACTTGTGATCCATTCCACCTGCCATTTCCTTTTCTGTCATCAAGTGCGCTCGTTATTCAGCGCAGAGTGTCTCTTAAGCGCGCGATCTGCTATGAAACTGCGGCGCACTTAGTATTTTTTGCAAATCAGAAAATATAGCAAACTTTACATGACTAATGGCCATAGCTGAAAGGTCAAAAGGATAGTCAGAAAATAGAACACCGTTAAAATATGTACGTATGTATACACTCGTACGTGCGGAAAAAGTAGGCGCCAGAAATATACTTACATACTTACGCGCATATCGACTTTACCAGCATTGCTGAGAATCGTACATGAAAAGGGTGGTCAGAAAACAGTTTTTTTCATCTGCGCACCGCTAGCTGTTGCCACATGATTGCCTTTTTACTCCGTGCATTAGCAAAGCAGGCGCATGCGATTTACTTTAGCTTTTACACTTCGCCACAAATACGAATTTGTAGGCACTTTTTCCAACCACCTACTCCTTGGTTTCTTTGTTTGTTTTCTCCGCATTCTGGCGGTGGTGTGGTTTGCTTTGCTTGTATAAGCAGAAAATAAATAAAAACACTAATAACAAACAATTTACGTTTACATAATCTCGACAAGTTTATAACTTTTCATGGTTTTATGAGTGTGTTGGTGTGCGTGTGTGTTCGTAGCGACTATGTGTCTGCAGAATGCCTGTAGGCGCCTGACTATCCATAAGTTTTTTCACTTCAAGTTTCATTTCTATGTTGAAGGCTACGCGCTGTTAGTTACCATCACAACTAAGGTTTTAAAGTACAGTGCCAGCTCGCTAATCCGAAGGTATGTAATCCGAATTATTCAGTAATCCGAATTGAATTTATGACGCATTACGTGCTCTATAGTCCGCATTCGTTGCAAGCTCGCTAAACCGAATTTTTGTTTTTTTATTTTTGAGTCTGTTTTTCTACAAAACCATGAACGGAATTTTAAAACTAACGGGACATTATTGAAATACAGAGCCCTTTATGTATGTAAGTGTGTATTTATCTTGTTGCGAATAGTTTAGTTGTGGTATTAGTCGCGAAAACATCAATTTAAATCACATGGCAAAAAAACGTGCACATAAAACACTGTCATTAGCTGATAAGCTTAAAATAATAGAAGAAGTAAATCGTGGACAATCAGGAAAAGTTTTAGCAAAGAAATTTGGTGAAGGAGCTTCAACAATTTGCGACATAAAAAGAAATACTGAAAATATTAAAAGGTAAAAAACCTGTGTAGGAAATGTATTCTGTAAATATTACTGTACATACATATTTATTCTTTTATAAGATTTGCTGAGAATTCTGATGCCAAACTTTTAAATCAGCGCAAGACACTCAAATCAGGAGAGAATGAAGAATTAGAGATTAAGTTGTATGCTTGGTTTGAAGAGAAGCGGTCACGGCATCAAACCATTTCAGCAGAAATTTTACGACAAAAAGCTAAATCACTTCATCAAAAAATGTATCCGAATCAATCATTTCACGCTAGTGACGGATGGTTGCAAAATTTTAAGAAGCGATTTTCTGTGCGAACTTTGAAAATATGCGGCGAATCCTTATCTGCTAGATCTGATCTTGTACCTGATTTGCAAAATAAGCTCTATGACATTATCGAGACTGAAAATCTGATTGTCGACCAAATTTACAATGCTGATGAGTCTGGACTCTTTTGGAAAATGTTTCCAAAAAAATCTTTAGTACATTGTAAAGAAAAGTCTGCTCCTGGTACCAAAATGAGCAAAGAGAGAATCACATTCTTGTGCTGTGCTAACAAATCTGGAACTCACAAGCTTAACATTGCTGTGGTTGGGAGATCAAAAAATCCACGTTCGTTTAAAAAACAACATATTGTTAAATATTACGCATCGAAAAATGCATTTTTACTGAATGGTTTTTTAAATCGTTTATACCACAGGTAAAAGACCATCAAATTGAAAATACTTTGCCCAAAAAAGCTTTATTGTTACTGGATAATGCGAAGTGTCATGGAGAGCCGCTGGTATCTGAATGCGGGCAATATAAAACTATGTTTTTACCCCCAAATTGTACTAGTATTATTCAACCCATGGATCAGAACGCGATACGACTAACTAAGCTGTTTTACAAGAAAGATCTCTTGTGTGAACTGGTAAGCTCTGTAGCGGATGATTCAGACATTTTTTTGAAATTATTCAGTTTAAAGGACGCTTGTGAATTGCTTAAACGATCTTGGGACAGGGTGCTCAATTCTTCTATAAAGTCTTGTTGGAAGCATATTCATTCTCAGAGGTGGGCTTCAGATGATAACATCCCTCTATCACTGTTACAACAAGAGTTGCCAGAGAATGATCGTGTTGAAGAAACAGATGAATTTCGCACAATAACCAACTTATTTCACCGCAACAATGACGTGCATATTTCTGAAGATGAAGTTCTTAGCTGGATTATGAACTCTGACAATACTTCGTGTAGTAGTTCAGAGTCAGACACAGAAAATGAGCCTTTAATTACGAAACACGTTAAAAATCGTGAAGCTCTGCAGGCCTTAAATATTTCAATAGATTGGGCAAAGGAACGAGGTCTGCAATCAGATTACATATTAATGCTAAAAGAATTGCGGAACAAGGCTTTAGAAGCATGTGCACTGAAAGACAAGCAAACCTACATCACTAATTATCTACGTTAAAAAAAAACGTAATATGTAAATACATACATACATATGTACATATGTATTTATAAAAATCTTTAATTTTTTTATTGATTAATAAAAATAAAATAAATTTGTTTTGAAGTCCTAGCTTTTGTTTTATTTTCGAATATAGTGAATTATAAGCATAATAATAGCACATCCAGTAATCCGAATATCTCGTTAATCCGAATCAGGGTCTGCAATCATTAATTCGGATTAGCGAGCTGGCACCGTATATGGAAAAGGATGCATACAGTCGCGTGCATTCAATTAGCAATGCAAGATTTTGACCAGTTTTGACTTGTTTTTAATAATTATCAATTTTTAATAAAAATATAATTCATTCTAATTACTACTGCAAATGTGATATGAATCAAAGTTTGAAACTTTCCACCAGATTTATAAAGAAACGACGAACTTTCATGAAAATTTCAAAGCTTTTATGCAGTTTGAAAAAAAAAATTGGGTACGCAGTTTTATGATCCATTAAATTTAGTATAGTAAAGTGCATGTTTGTAGCCTAAAATGCTTAACTATATTACATATTTCTGGTTATATAAAGAAATAAGGAATGTACAAACTTTGCCGACTTTTAAGTACACAAACAACGTTAAATTACCTGATTTCGGTCTGACCAAATCCTTTTTTTTATTGTTCATAAGCGGCCGACCGGTGCCACTAGATCCCGTGGGTGCGGAATGCAGACCAGAGCCGGGTGTACCGCAACCGCTGACGCCGGTTGACCTGAAAATTTGAAATACACTCATTCTCATCAATTCATTTGCGAAAAATAAGAAATAAAAGAGAAATATCAATGAAATAGAAGGAGCAGATCGAATATAATAAAATTACGTTAAGTTAACTTAAATTAAATAAAGTTAAGCCAAATAGAATCTAAAAAAAATAATTAAAAAAAAAAAAAATAAGAAATAAAAAAACAACACTAAATTAAATAAAATAAAATAATAACAATAATTAATAAAAAATAAAATAAAAATAATATAAACAGAAATAAAATAAATTCAAAAGAATGATGAAATGAAATAACGCAAGTTAATAAAAACTAAACAAAATAAAATAAATGAAATTACATCAAATTAACTAAAGTTAAATAGGAAGTGAATTAAAAAAAATATATATATAAAAAAATAAGATTAAATAAACAACTCAAAATTAAATAAAATTAAATCGAGTTTAAAAAAAATAAAATAAAATAATAAAAAAATATAAATGAAATTAAAATAAGTTAAATAAAATTAACTTAAATGAAATAAAGTTAAGTCAAATTCAATTTAAAAAAAGTAAAAATTAAAAAAAGGAATGAATTAAAATTAAAAAAAAAAGTCAAAGGAAAAACATGAAATTAAATTAACTTAAATAAAATAAAATAAAATAAACTGCAGAGAATGATAAAATGAAACAATTCAAATCAATAAAAAATAAATAAAATAAAATAAATGAAAAGTAATTGAATTACATCTAATTAAGTAAAGTTCAAGATGAAGTAAATTTAAAAAATTAAATATAAACAAAAAAGCTTAGGTAAAATTAAAAAAGAATATTGATAAAAAAAATTTAAAAAAATCAAAACTAAATTACATTAAGTTTAAAAAAATTAAATTAAAAAATAAACAAAAATAAAAAATAAACAAAAATAAAAATAAACAAAAATAAAAAATTAAAAATAAATAAATGAATAAAATAAAACAAAAACGAAAATAAATGATAACTAAATTAAGTTAAATTAAATTAATCTAAATGAAATAAAGTTAAGCCAAATTGAATTTAAAAAAATTCTATATAAAAAAGTGAAATAAAATTAGTTAAAATTAAAAAAGGATATGAAATAAAAATACATTAAATTAAATCAAATAAATATAAATGAATTAAAACGAAATAATAAGAAATAAATAAAATAAACTAACTGAAAATTAAGGTAAATAATTGGATATACACCTCGATCATCAAACCGATACTCTTCTACGGTGTGGTTGTATGGTGGACAGCACTCGAAAAACGATGCAGAGTAGCCACAATTGATCGAGTCCAAAGAACAGCCTGCCTCCTGATAACAGGATGCTTAAGTACAACACCTACTAAATACGTTGCTTCACTTGTTCCCTATCGATCTGGCTGGCAAAGCGATTGCAGCGAAAGCAGCGACACGCATGAATGCTATATCAAAATGGAATAAGTATCTTGGCCATTCAGCCATACTGAACAGGAACACTGTTATCTCTCCCGACATAGACTATCATGTAAGTCTTCCATCACCACCCTTGCTATTCTCCTGTTCACTCCCAACAAGGGAAGAATGGAAGACAAATCTAACCGAAATCGATGGCCCGCTGATTATATATACAGATGGTTCAAAACAAGACGGCAAAGTGGGATTTGGAATCTTTTCCAAATCCCCTCACATCAATCTATCATTTAGATTACCCGACTACTGTAGCGTATTCCAAGCGGAAGTATGCGCTATCTGGTATGCTGCGAAAACTCTCTTAGGAAATAGAATATCACTAGAGGATATCCGCTTTTTCACCGACAGTCAAGCGGCCGTTCGAGCACTCAGCTCCTCTTATACCCACTCAGATGTGGTTCGATCCTGTCTCTTATCTCTTAACGAGATAAGTGTTCAGAATTCTGTCCAAGTTATCTGGATACCGGGTCACAGTGGATTGGAAGGTAACTGTAAAGCTGATGAGCTCGCAAGAGCTGGAGCTGCGCAATCAAATGTTAGTGACTTACCCACAATCCACATTCCGCTCTCAACATGTAAAATGCTCATCGATCGAGAATTTCACAGCATTGCTGATCGGAGGTGGCGAGTGGAAACTACTTGCGTTACGACCAGACAAATCTGGCCATCCTACAATCTGAAACAGACAAAACCCCTTATAAGTCTTTCGAAACACGAACTAAGGCATATAACATCTCTTATCACCGGCCACTGCCTTTTGGGCACTCACGCACGTCGGCTCGGGGTTCCTCAGAACGACCTGTGCAGATACTGCGAGGACGAAGATGAGGAAGTATCGAGCAGACATTTGCTGTGCAGTTGTCCGGGTCTAGCCAGAAGTCGACTCGCTCTTCTAGGCTCTCCAACAATTGACAATCTTTCAGTACTCTCGGACCTGAAAATCGAATCTCTCATCAAATTTTCGAAACGAATTAATATCTTTGATCAAAATCTACAATAAAAATCTCGGTTAGGTGGGGAAATCATTCAAAATAATGAGCTCTAGGGCAACACAACGGACCCAACTTGCGGTCTATGTGGTACTCCGATGCGGGGTCACCCTTAAACCAACCAACCAAGGTAAATAAATTGAGTTTAAAAAACTAAATATAAAAAAAATTAATTCAAATTAAGTTAAATAAATTGAATTTAAAAACCTAAATATAAAAAAAATTAATTCAAATTAAGTTAAATAAATTGAATTTAAAAACCTAAGTATAAAAAAATTAATCCAAATTAAGTTAAATAAATTTAATTTAAAAAATTAAATATAAAAAAATTAATTATAAAATAAAAAAGAATATGAAATAAAATAACATTAAATAAAATAAAATAAATGAAAATTAAATTAAATTAAATAAACAGAAAAAAAATTAAATCAACAGAAATAAAAAAATAAATAAACAGAAAAAAATAAACAAAGGAAATAAAAAATAAATAAAATAAAATGAAATAATCTAAATTATAAGAAAATAACTTAAAACTAAAGTAAATTAACTTAAATGAAATAAAGTTAAGTCAAATTGAGTTTAAATAATAAAATATAAAAAAATAAAATTAAATTAATTAAAATAAAAAAAGAATGTAAAATAAAATAAACTAACGGGACATTAACTTAAGTTAAATTAAAAAAAGTAAAATATAATAAATAGAATTTAAAAAATTAAATATAAACAAAATTAAATTAACTTAACTAAAGTTAAAAAAAATGAATAAAATTAAATTATATTAAATGAACAGAAAAAAATTAAATTAAATTACATTAAATGGAGAGAAATAAAAAAGAAACACAAAATTAAATAATATAAAATAATTAAAGTAATGGAAAAATGGAAAATAAAACATGTTAAATTAAATGAAATAAAGTTATATCAAATTGACTTTAAAACATTAAATATAAAAGCGTAAAATTAAATAAAATTAATTTAATTTAACTATTAATTAAAATAAACAGAAATAAAATGAAATGAAATAATATTAAAAACAAAATAAGTAAATGAAAATGAAATAATATTAAAAAAAAAAAAAAAAATGAAAATGAAAGGAAGTGAATTAAAAAGAATATGAATAAAATAGACATTAAATTAAATTAAAATAAATAAATAGAAATGAAATGAGAAAAAAATAATAAAAAATAAACTAACTGGACATTAAATTGAGCTAAAATTAAAAAAAAAAAATTAATTATAACAGAATTAAATAAAATTGATTAAAATTCAAAAAATATGAAATGCAATTAAATTATGTTAAATAAAAAATTAAATGAAAAAATATATAAAATAAAATAAGGTAAATTAAATAAAGTTAAGCCAAATTGAATTTGAAGGAGAAAAATATCAGAGAAAGAGATAGGAAAGAATAGAGACAGAGATAGAGATAGTTAGTCCTGTGAGAATTTTCCAGATTCTTTGGCAAATCTGTAAATTTAGAGAACGAATATTACTCATTCTCAAGACATGGGAACCCAAAACTCGTAGCCGTGCTCTAGCAAAGGCAGGACACTCACAGAGAAAGTGCTCAGTGCTATCCGCCTCCTCCAAGCACGACAGACAAATCGGTTCCTCAATGATTCCAATGGTGGGGTGGTCATATGCTGACCCCATGGGTTGTGTCCTGTAATGATACCGACCATCAACCAAACGTCTTTCATTCCAAGTTTTAGTAAAAAGTTTGACCGTATTCTGTTCGGACTTGTCACAAAACACTTTGCAGTTCTGCAGCGTTCTAGACCGGACCATCGCTCTTTACCTGTATGTAGATTGCCTACATAATCGCTGATCCAATTCATGATTCTTACGAAGCTGATTCCGATTATTGGCTCCGGCCCTTGTGGGCGAACCGCTGATCCACGATTGGCCAATTCATCGGCAATTTCGTTTCCTTCAACACCGGAGTGTTCCGGAACCCATATAAGTACAAGCTTGTTTTGTCTTGCGACAGAATTAAGCCTCTTCTTACATTCTTGAACAATCTTTGAGGTTTGTTTCGCGTTCTCCAGGGCCTTCAGTGCAGCCTGACTGTCACTGAAAACTCCAATCTGTTGCAGCTGTATAGTTCAGAATCCTTCGATAGAGTGACTAATTTTGCCCCTACTTGTACCCAAAGAACAACAGGATTTCAGGTTTTACCAATAAACCGAACAAAGCAATGTGATTTTACACCAGCTTTGTAGGTTTCGACGTGGCTAATCAATCTTTGTAAGGGAATTAAAAACGCGAAAGGCCACTTTGGAGTTAAGAACCTTTTCTCAGCTCCGTTAGTAAAGCTCTCTTTAATTTTTTGATGAAGAAATGAACCTTAACCTGAAAATGTGAAAATGTGCGCTTTGAGGAGGAGGAGGTGAGAAGATTGCTTCTTGTCGTGCGCCAACCACAGCAGGAATTTATAATACTGTTGAGCCCTATTTTGCCCATCTAAAACTCGGACTATTATAAAAACGTGTAGCATAAAATCGAGATAAGCTAGTCGCTAGCGCTATAGTTTGTGATAACCGGGCGTCTTGAGTTCAACCCCAGTCGCTCCTACAGTAGATCATTCTCACCAGTGTAATGGATAGTGTAATGGCATGCAATTTTGAATAGCACATCACAATGCTTTGCGGTCACAAGGTTTGTGGCTCTAACAACATTCGTGTAATTAATGTGCGGGTTTGCGGTTACGCTGCCACAAATAAGTTGCATACCTATGTATGTTTGTATGTATTGCATATTTCTATGCACGACATGTGAATTAACATAATCGGTCTATGTAATGATTTCGTTTATTTTTTCTTATTGCTACTTTTGCTATTTTAATTTTTTACTGCTTCCATTTGTTACAGCACAACCTGCAACTGCAATGCATTGTCGTAATTTTTTTTTGATGCATAAGTTGTATTTTTTTCCTTTGCTTTTTGTGTTACAATAGCTATTATATCTACTTTCTTTGTTGTTATTCTTGTTGTTACCACTTGCCGAGTGCTGTTTGCCTTTGAAATTTTCATTTTTTGGACTTCGCTTCGTTTGGTATATTTTCATTACGAAACTCACATTTATTTTATTTCCCACTGCATGCTGCCGTCTTTTTCTAAATATCTATGTGCTCTCTGCTGTTTGTATTGTTGTAATAAGCTTTTTTATTTTCGTTGAATTTTTTTTAGAGTTCATTCACCCACTAATACAGCGATCTAACAATACTGCAACAATTCGGTTCGTATTGTTGTTTCTGCCCAATTTTTCATACAGTTGCCTTCGTAGTTCGGCAAATTGCAAGTGCATTCGTGTAGCGATTCCGCTTAATTTTGATGCATTTGTTATTTTTGTATGTTTTTGCTTTCTGCTTCTTAGATATGTTTCTTGCGTTTGTTGTAGCATAGCTTTGCTTACATTGTCTAGTCTTGATGAGATACAGCAACTACTCGTACCAATGCACCATACTCTCACCTCTCGCATACTTCTCATTTGCTACTTGGTATGTGTTGCTTTGTAAGCTCTTGGGTTCATGTTGCTGACAACATGTTCTGCCATTCATTCTCGTTTTCTTTGTTCGTCAGCTGTGCGAGTTTTAATTTTCCCTTTGTTTACACTCGCTTGCCTTGTTCACATTCGTGTTTACGCTGTTGCCGTTGGCTGCACGTGCTATTAGCGCTTTTATTGTTTTTTTTTTTTTGTCTTTGTTTCTGACTTTGTATGACTTGTTTCTCATTTTTTGTCATTATCTCTTTTTACTGTAGTTTTTCAATCTTTGTCATCGTCGTCGCAAGGTCTACTGTCGCTTTGCGCTTTCTTGTTTGCTGTTTGCTTAAATTGGCGCTGCTTTCTTGTGTTGCTGCAAATGTTGCAAAGTTGCGGTTGCGGTTGCAGTTGCTGCTGCTGGTGGTTGTTGTGTGGCTTTTACTGCTAGTGCTCGTTGCCAAATTGGGTCACATGCGACGAGATTGTTTATGTGCAGCCGTGTATTTTTACATTCACTTCCGTGGTTTTATATATACTTCTTCTTCTTTTATGGGATGCATATTGGGCAGGTTGTTGTGACCTCAGCTGTATATAAGTGGGTAAAAATAGTTTGCTTTTTGAATACAAATAATAATATCTGTGGCTGAGGTGTGCCGATTTACCAATAATTTTCAGTTTGCACTGTCGAGAGCTGCTTCTTAAGGGGTTGGACTACTAGAGAAATTAAAAAAAAAATCGACTTTTTGTTGCTTAAAATATGTCTCAATACTTTAAAACTGATTGAGGTCTCGAAAGTTTCTGAAAGTTTCTTTAGAAGTCTCTGAATTTTGTAGCAGCCCTTTTCAGTCGGCTGCGTACCGTACCGAAACGTTTATATATATATATAATTGGCGCGTACTTCCTTTTTGGGTGTTTGGTCGAGCTCCTCCTCCTATTTGTGGTGTGCGTCTTGATGTTGTTCCATAAATGGAGGGACCTACAATTTTCTTAATTTTGGTGTTTCACCGAGATTCGAACCGACCTTCTCTCTGTGAATTGCGAATGGTAATCACTCACCAAACCATTCGGCTACGGCGGCCGCCGAAACGTGTACACCTACATTTTTCAAGTAGGCTAGACTGAAAACTACAACAAATCTGGTTCGATTGGCTTTATATCTAAACTGTAGTTTGTTTACAATTACCTTTGGCTTTCTCCGCACAATGTACAGTTGTCTTAAAAGTAATTCCCGTGGTTATCTATGCCAGTGCAGGAAGGCCACACGTGGGTTGACACGAGTCCTTTTGGGAGCTAGTCCGCGAGATCCAGAATCAGACACTAGTCAGGAGTTGTCTCAACTGAACCTGTACCACCAACTTAATGGTGTCGTAACATCGATCGCAGGAATGATAGAAACAAGATTGCGCCCATCAGAGAGTGCGTGACGTCGCATTAGCCCAGTTGTGCAGTGGTGCCAACCATTTGCTCTTCGCAATAAATTTAGTACTTTCTTATATATCAAAATGCGACAATTTTTAAGTTTGGTGTTCGTTTCTTATTTCTAATTTAAAGCTACCGACACTGGAAGTTAAAAAAAACTGTATTTTAAACAAAAGAAGGTTAAAAAAGGTCACTCTGACAAGATTTTAGTCTTAATGAAAATTTATTGGTTCTTACAAACTTTGATATTTTGAAAGTGAAAATTGAATTTTTTGCTCCTTTTAAGGTTATTCAAGAATATTAATTATTCTTCTCTCAATACTTCTTAACATTGAAAACACTTTTTAAAAAGTGTTTGACTTTACTGAATGCGAATTAAAACCATAGAGGTGTAATCGTTTCGTCCGGTCCTCAATCCTTAGTGGGACATAGGGCATCAAGAGGTGTATTCATAGTAAAAATAAGCAACAAAGTAGCAGCAAATGCTAACGACATTTTTACGAAAAGAGTACGTCATCTTGTTACATAATATGTAATATAGCAAACAAGGCGTTCTCTTAACAAAAAGGCCATAAATTAAATTGTACATAACCATAATACATTTCTTTAGAAAAGAACCACATTTTAAAGACAATTTGTCACGCATACAAAGTTCTTTAAGTAATTCAATAAAAATTTGGCATTTTATTTTCTTCAAAGGGGCATTTGACTGCGTTTTCATATCCAAAGCTAGGCAACATTGCAGTGGCGAGAGTGAGATTTGACTGCTGAAAGCAGAAGAACACCAACAATAACCGCAATCGCGGGCAATGCGACCACATGTCAAAAAAAGTAAAGCTAAATAAATTTGAGTGAATTATTGAACTAATTTGTAAAAAATGGATATTTAACCAAATTATAAACATTATATTTTAATTAGAACAGACTAGAAAAATGTCATGAAGAAAGAACTAAAACTCCGAGACTAAATAACCAAAAAAAATGTTAAATCAAGTTACGTAAATCGTAATCTGACCATACTGATACTAATACGACGTCACTCATAGTCAAATTTGCTGAGAGCAAAGTAACGGTATCACGATAGGCGCCATCTCATTATTCTTTCCATCATGCATCGAACATAATTGAAGTCCTACCAGGGTTTTAACGACACGGAGGCGATTGTAGTGTTAACCTATAAGCCATTTCGGTAAGGTGTCACCCTCCTGTATTGAAGTGATAGTTTACTATTTACTTTCACCAGTCCTTAGACTGTTTAATCCGAATAATTTTTCCATTATACCATAATCAGGATCTTACTGGTCTCAATCTTGATGAGCTTTACATCCCTGCCCGCTGGAGGTACTCAGGGTATAGGAGACCTTTTGAGCCGGTCCACTTTCTCTCCTGCCGGATTTTAGCCACCTCTCGCGACAGGCATGCCTTACCGCCGGTGTATTCTTATCCCTTACCGGGTGGGGGTAGGTTATTTCATGTTTGTGCACAGAGATTCGAACCTACGCACGAATGGCAGTCACGCACCCACGATTGGGTTCGGCTACGGCGGGCGGCAGTTTTATAGCCCATTAAATTTTAGTATAATGAAAAGGAATTTTGAAATGATTACAAATTGTCGTTAAATTTCGGTTCTTTTTTCCCCTGACGATGTTACGCATTTTCTTCATAAAAATAAAAAAAAAACACGACTATATATTTATTAATATATAACATTTATATTATTTTTATTCCATTGCATATTCTTTCTATTTTATTTTATTTACTTTTCTATTTTTTTTATTGCACTGTTTAAAAAAATATATATTTTTATATACTATTTTATTTTATAATTATTATTTTTAATATATTTTATTTCATTCTATAAAATTTGCTTTATTTTAAAGTATTTTTTGTATTTTATGAAAGTATTTTTTATTTTAATGTAATTTTGTTAATTTTATAGTTTTTTATACTATTTTATTTTATAGTTTTTTTTTTTAATTTTATATTATTTTATTTTATTTAATTAAACTGCATTTTATTTTTAATTTTATTATACATATTTTCTCTTCTCATCCGTTCCATTGTTCCGAAAAATTCCAACGCGGTCGAACTCGCAGTTAATTAAAATGAACAAAAGATAAATTGAATTTTCAACACATTTAATGGCGAGAATAAAATCCGCTGTGGGAGTGGACATCCACCATGTAGCGTTTATTGATAGATGTGGGGCTATTAAGCAGCAACCGATATCAGCCAGGTGTTAATAATGGCACTTTTATTAAATTTTGCAAAGTAGTTGACAGAGTTATACGAGTATGTGTGTATATGTTTGCGAAAATAAAAACAAAAAACAGAAAATATGTGCGTGTGCATGGCAGTGTTGACTCGTGCAACAGGATGGCAATCAAATTAAACTACTACGTAATCAAGTGTCACTTTTAATTTATTAATGTCACTACCACAAGAACACACACATGCACATATCTATATAAGTATGCGTAAGCGCGCGTTTATTCATTAAGCCAATAGCCATGCAGTCAGCAGACATTGTTAATAGGTTACTTTGGCTGCAACATATGACGAACGGCTAACAGCTAAATAACTACGCACACATACTTACATATATACACATATATATACATATACATACATAATATATATATGTAAGCATATACATGAAAGTGTAATGTAGTATAAACATGATAAAACATTTAATGTTGTGGGCGGAATACAACACACTAGTCACATAAACCAGGCTAATCTGCGCCTGCCTCCCAACCTGAGTACGAGTGGCAGCAAAGGCTTTCGCTGGCTGGCAGCCTTTCCTGTGTTACTTCCGGCCACTCTCTCACCGCCAACCGTTGTTGATGGCGCTGCATCGTGCATATCTAAACAGTCTCATTGCCTGTAGCTGCCGGCTAAGTGGCCTATATTTTCATACATATTTACAGATGTATTCAGCCAAATAAGGGCGTAGTAAGTGGGCTAAAAACGCTTTAACGCAAAAATGTGATCAATCAATTATATTAAAAGTACGCTGTCTTTAGGCCACTCAATGCAGAAAGCGGTTGTGGTTGATAGATAAAATTTGCTCTGTACTTACATTTGTTTGAGTCCATGTAATTAGATATGGAAATTGACGTGTATGTAAACAGAGGGTGGCCAACTCCGTGCATTCATCAATGAGGGAATTTAAGAGAACTACGCACAGAAACATGCCATTTTTATTCATAACAAGTCTGCTTTTATCTTTATACTAATCTAAGAGCCCGTCGTCCCTCGACGGAATCAAAGCATTTCGAGGCAAAAATTATTCAATGGATACACAAAATTTGATTGGAAGTCTGTATGAAATGTTTCAGGTGAAATATTCATAGTCAAGTGCATATAGTACATATATACAGTGAAATCTCGATATAACGAAGCTGAGGAACATCGAGCATCAAAATCTCGATAAATCAAATAATTTAAAATTTCTTACATTAACTAAGCATTTTTGCCGGCTTAAGTTTTTATTTCTACAGGAGACAATAAAGCAAAGCATAACCTTTTTGGATTTTGTGATTAAGGGGGGCCTCTTATCAGTGGCTTCAAAAAAAGCTGTTTTTTCTCAATTTTTTTTCGAGGCGAAAAAAGCGACACACAGGAATAATCTTTTGCATTTATTTGAAGGCGTGATTGAAGAGTAATAAACAATTTTTTAACATAAAAAAAAAGAAAAAATGGCGTACATATGAGGGATCTCGCACAGCTTCTCGTCGCACGCTAGTAAAACGGCGTGTGAGATTGCAGTCGCAGTTTTTACCTGAAACACAAAGGAGAAATATATTCTTATTTAGAAGGCTCTCCCGCATATAATAGATTACTACTACTCTTGTTTAAAAATATGAAAAAATGAACACACAATTAATTATTGAAGAAAAGTGCTTTTTTCGCTTTGTTTTTCAAAAAAGGTGTTAAATAACATTAAAAAATGAATTTTTGTTTGTATTTTGCTAGTTAATTAGTTAGTTAATTTTAATTATCTCTATATAGATTATCGATTTGAAACGATAATTTTTGTCGTTTTTGTTTTTTAAATCTTACACGCCATTTTCAAAAACATGGTTTTGAGAAAACGTGTTTCAAAGTTTCACGAGGGACGGTACCCTGCCTGTAACTCCGAAGTCACTTTGAATTCCGCTCTATATTTTGAGGGCATATTCTCCTATAATATATCTATCGATTGCAGTAAAAAAAAAAACAAAATTTTTGAAGCCGACTGATAAGAGGCCGCCCCCGTCAATGTAATAATATTTTATTTTTCATGCTCAAAACTTCCTCGTTATATCTATGAAGCACTTTTGTTTTACAGAAAATTTGTTATATTAAGTTTTTAGTTTATCAAATTTGATTATAACGAGGTTTCACTGTAGTTAGAGGTCAAGCTAAACGTTTTTACCAACTTTTATTTGTGTAAAAGTCGGTATAACCCCTAAATAATTCTTTTTTTTTCTTTTTTGTTGTTTTGTTTTACAATTTTTTATTATACTCTTCTATTTTAGTTTATATTTTTTTATTTATTTTTTTTACTTTTTTTAATTATTTGTTATATTATTTTATATTATTTTTTAATTTAAAAATATTTCTGTATATTTTACTTTATTTTACTATATTTTATAATATTTTATTAACATTTTGTTTTTTTTTATAATTTAATTTTACTCCATATTTTATTTTGTCAATATTATTTATTCTTTGTATATTATTTTAGTATATTATCTTATAATATTTTATTATTTTATTTTATATCATCAAATTTTATTATTTTTTTATCTTTTTTAGCCACGGCAGCTCTGATGCTGCATTAGGCATTTTAAACCCCCCATCCGCAAAAAAAAAAACAATTATCTTATTTTATTTTTAGTTATGTTTGTTTCTCATTTTTTTATTATTATTTTTTATCATAGTATCTTTGTTGTTTTCTTTTATTATTTTTATTTTTTATTATTTCCTTTTTTACTTTTTAGTATTTATTATTATTATTTTATTATTATTACTGTTATATATTTTTATTATTTTTTTTGTTGCCAATATTTTGTAATTTTTGTTGTTGTGAATTTTTGCACCGTCAAAACCGCACATTTAGATTTTTCATTTCCGAGGGACCCGTCGAGGAACACACCTCTCGTCTCGTTTTCTTGTGATATAGGCTGCATTCGTCAGTGTATCAGTAGAAGGCTTTGATAAGAGTTACAAATCTGCATATCCGAAAAATCATTAACATTTTTGAATTTTAGTCGATCAAAAAGAAATAGTTGCAATAAATAAAAAAATAAAGAAACTAATTAGAAACAATATTAATAAAAACTTAATAAAATAATGAAATATTAAAAAAAAATACAAAGAACACCACAATTTTTCATTATATAAAAAAAGTAGTTAAAGAGCAAAGAAAAAACTTATTAATAAAATAAAAACAAATTTTTTTTTATTACATTATATTATATTTTTGTTTTCTTTTGTGTAGCCATTGAACTATAATTTTATAATAAATCAACAAAAACAAGCAAACATTTCAAATATCGCAAACATTGCCAAGAAATAATCATAGAATTTTCAGTTACAGTCGTTGTAAGCTTTTTTCAGCAGATAATACATCTTTACAAAAATACTCATTTGTGCTCATTCCACAGCATTGAGCATACAGCGAGAGCATCGGTATTCCATAAGTGTCGTCGGCCTTCAGCAAGCCCAACCACCCATCAGCCAACCACTTAACCCAATTTCACTTTCGCTGAATTCGCTTTTCCACCGCTTTCGCCATTCAAAACCCTCCATTCTTTTGTTTTGGTTTTCACCTTATTCTCAATTTTCAATCCCCATAATCCACACTTTCGTTTCTTTCTCCTTCTCAGCCATTGAATTAACAACGAATTCTAATTTTTAAACTCATTCTCTGCCGCCGTAGCAACATTAAAATTAGTGTCACGTAGCAGCAGCTTAATTGTGTGTCCTATAACGTTTAAAGGCATATTAAAAATTCACAAAAAGTAACAAAAAAAACAACAACCCGTATTTCGTCCTTCACCCTTTGACCTGGCATTAGTGCACATCATTTTATACTAAATTCGATAATTCCCTAACTCTGAAATGTGGTAATTCTGAAAACTGACGTCAGTGTAAAAAAATAAAAAAAGAAAATACGGGGCGAAAGTAATAAAGGACAAAGTATGTAAATGATTAAAGTAATAGTGTTGTTCAGTTCAGTGTTCGATTTCCACTACATACATGAAGCATTAATTGCTCGAAAAATTGTTTTTTTCCTTATAGCGGTCACATCTCGACAGTCAATAATGGCAAACTTCCCCATGTATTTGTGCTATGGAAAAGCGCCTCATAAAAACCATCTGCCATTTCTCTTTGAAGGGTATCAAATTTCAAATGAGTGCGTCGATTTTACAGCTACCACGCAATAGGGCCCAACTCCTCCCTACTCTGCCACGACCCCTATACGACGCGTGTGTGTGAATTCATTATTCAGCAGGACAATGGCTTTGTGGAACGCTCAAGAAAGAGGCGAAGGATATTGTTTGCAGTCGTTGACTTTGTTCGTTTGACGTTCGCAATGAGTCAACAACAAAGCCCACCATTAAAACAAACATAACCACATTGGGGAAAACGAGTTCAAATACATTCATTCAATACGTACACACACATGTGTGCATACATCAATGTGCATAAATGCGAGTGCGTATTTACCCACAGTTCGTATGTAGTTCGCTTTATATTTACCCAAGAGTTTGTGGGAAAGTACGTAAAGCCCAAGCAGAAAATGTTCATGAATGGCCAAAATGAATTCACAATGAAATGAGGTCGCCGTATAGAGAATTGTGCATGTGCATGAGTGAAACAAAATGAAAAGGACTAGATGTGATGAGCGCTGCGATGTGTTGCGTCGGCAAATACGAGTCTATACCAATTGTATGTACTATATGTATGCATCATAAGCTACTTGCGCCATCGTAACTTTGCTGCCTTAACTTGGCTTAAATTGTGACGAGTTGAATATACATTCATATCTACATATGCACATATTTACACGGTTGTCTGGTATTGTGTGCTGGGGATGGTGTAAGAAGTGGGTTTAGTTTGTGTCAGCAACATACAGTTACATATATAATACCTACATATAATGCATACGAAATCCTGCCTAACAACAAAAACAAATGGGATTCTGTTAGTGGGGTGTGAAAGAGGCAGAGTGGATTGAATGGAAGTGTGGAAAATGAACTGAGTGGTATCTAAGTATCAGTGTTTGAGCATTTTATGTATGGCGTGTATGAGTATTGCGTGTTGAAATAAAGATCCCTAAGGGGTAAATGTTAATTGGAGTAAGTAAAATGAAGTGTATTTCCGTATCATAGTCGAGCTAGCCTGTGCAAATTGTGAAAGATTAATGAATTTGTCATGAAGAATCGGTTGGATGTCAAGAGGTCGCTTATTTTAAGTAAAATGAAATATGTAAATTAAATAATGCCACTAGCTCAGCGTCTGCAAAAAATGTGAAATATGGTAGGGAATGGATTTGGGTAAAAGAGGTATTTATTTGATGCGTAGTGGTGAGTTAAGTTCGAAGAGCTCTATTTAATTTTCAAAAAGAAAAATATTTTTTTTTTTAATTTTTGAGTAAATTTTTTTAAAAATATCTTGAGCTGTTTCAATAAAAATATCTAAACAATTAGAGAAGTTATGATTATTTGAGGTCTACTTTGCAGGTTTGCGTAACGACCCTGTCTTTGAGATTCACATTAAGGAGTGCCTTAAAAAATTGCCTAGCTTAGTTATATAGTTTTTCTTGTAGTATAACCTATATTTTTATAAAAAAAAAAAAAAAAATAGAAGCATAATATTTTTTTTCAATTGCAAAAAAATTAGCAATTAAACAACAAAAACATTAAAACATATTTTTAATTAAAAAATAAACAACGTTTAATATCAAAAAACATTAAAAATTTAATTTAAAAAACAAAACATTAAAATAGGAAGAAAAATAAAAAAAATAGAAAAAAACATTACAAATTAAAAAAATTAGCAATTAAACAACAACATTAAAACACATTTTTAATTAAAAAAAATTAAAGCAAATTTAAACTCAAAAAAAAAAACATTATAAAGTATTGAAAATTACACAGAAACATTAAAAAAATAAAAATTAAAAAAACAAGCATTAAAATAAAAATAAAAAAACATTGGAAGAAAAATAAAAAAAAGAAATAACATTAAAAATTAAAAAAAAAAATTAGCAACTAAACAATAAAAGCATTAAAACACATTTTTAATTAAAAAACATTAAACAACGCTTAATATCAAAAAAAATTTAAAAATTGAAAATTGAATTAAAAAAGACATTAAAACAAATTTAAACTCAAAAAAAACAAACATTAAAAAGATATTGAAAATTACACAAAAACATTAAAAAAAAATAGAAATAAAAAAACAAACATTAAAATAAAAATAAAAAAACAAACATTAAAATAAAAATAAAAAAAAAACATTAAAAAAAAACATTAAAATAAAAATAAAAAAACATTGGAAGAAAAATAAAAAAACAAATGAAGAAAAATAAAAAAAATAGAAAAAAAATAAAAAAATAGAGAAAAAATAAAAGAATTGAAAAAAATAAAGAAAATTTGAAAAAAATAAAAGTAAATAGAAAAAATAAAAAATAATAGAAAAAACATTAAAAATTAAAAAAATAAAAAAAAAATAAAAATAATAATATTACAATAAAAATTATAAAAATTAACATAGTAAAATAAGAAAACATTAGAAAAAATATTTAAAAACTAAAAAAACATTAAAAAAAGTTTGAAAAAAGTAAATATTAAAAAAAAAAAAAATAAAAAATTACAAAAAAAAAAAACAGAAAAAAATTAAAAAAAACACTAAAAAAATTAAAAAATGTATAAAAAAATATTAAAGATAATCGTTATAAATATTAAAAAACATAAACATTAGAAACAAAAAAAAATTTAAAAGTGTTTTAGAATTTAAAAAATTCAAAATAAACTTGAAAACAAAAGCATTAAAAAAAATAAATTAAAAATAAATAACTAGTCAAAACTTTAAAAATAGTCGCTGCACTGTTATTGTGACCACTACTGTATATTACACAAAAAAAAAATAGTTATAAGTAGATGTCGCAAAATTAATCATCCAATTTTGTTTTTGAATAACTTTTTTATTAATAAAAAAAATTATTTGAGTAATGAAAATCTTTATGTGACACCTGTACGCGCTCCATTGCTTCAATTTTAATGATTGACGTCCACGTAATTTGTAAAATGTATACAACCTCCGATGGGGTGATTAATTGTGCGGCATTTCGCATGTGCGCATTTACTTATAAACATTTGTTGTTTTTTATTGATCATAATAACAGTTTTTTTTAGTGTTTTTTTATATTTTTTTTTTAAGTTTTTTTAAATTTTTTTCTTAATTTTTGTTTTTTTAATTTTATATGTTTAATTTTTTTTGTAATTTTTGTTTTTATTTATTTGTTTTGTTGTTTTATTTTTTAACTTTTTTTTTATTTGTTTTGTTGGTTTTTAATTTGTTTTCTTTGTCTTTTTATTTGTTAGTTATTATTTTAAATTTTTTAGTATGATTTTTATTTTTTTTTAGTTTTTTTTAAATTTTTTTAGTATGTTTTTTTTTTTTTAATCCATTTCAACATTTGTTTTTAATTTGTTTTGTTTTACATCTTTTTTTAAATTTTTGATTTTATTTTTTGCTTTTGTTGTATTGTTTTTTAATTTATTTTTAGCTACTCATTTATTTAGTTAACATTTTATTTTCTGATTTGCTTTCATTTTTGTCTTATAATGTTTTATACAGTTTTTTAGTATTTTTTTAATTTAATTGCTTTTGTTTTATGTTTTTAAATGTTTTGTTTCTTATTTATTTTTATTTTTTTTATTTGCTTTTATTCTCGTTTCATAGAAATATAGGTTATATTACAATAAAATCTATGCAACTCAAAGTTTCACACTTTTAGAAAGAATTAAAAAAGTTTTCAACGAAATTGCAGATTTGCTAGCCAGAATTTGTAGAAAATGTTGTTTTGTAGCCAATTCAATGTCGGTTTAATATTGTTCCAGTATAAAGTGGCTCAACATTTACGTTAGTTTTTTGATAATATCTTCTGTTGACGGTGTTATGCATTTTCTTTCATTTTGCCCGAAACTTTTTTTATATGGAGGCGATGCACCAGACCGTCAGAAAAAAATTGTCAAAAATCAACGTGATTTTTAGGCCACTTCAAATTTGCACCTGATTACAACAAAATTTAATGGACTATAAAATTGCATGCCCCATTTTTTTTTTAATTCTTATTAAAAAATTCGTAATTTTTATGGAATTTGTTAAATTTCTTGAAATTTTGTACAAAGGTTGAAGCTTTGATTTTTGTTGAGATATGAAATATATTTAAACAACAAAAAAGAAAAGATAAATATTATTTGTAACTATCTAATTTTCATCCCGCCAGGGTGGTCTCAAATCCTTACCTCTTTTTTCTTAGCAAGAATTAAGAAGAAAAATTTTGATGTTGTCAGGCTAGTCTCAAATCCTTAAGTGTGTTTTTTTGGTTGCTTTTTCTAAGAAATGAGAAGAAAAATATTATTCAAATATTATATAGTCTTTACCCTGGAATTAGTTTCACTCTGAAGTTGCTGCAGCCTTTGGATGATTTCTACTGGAACTTGTTCGCAATATCTCACAGATTCTTTGCACAGAAAAAGAAAACTACGCCTCAGACGCTTTTTCGATTCAATATATGCTCTATCTGTTTAAAAAGTAAACACATTTTTTTATAAAATTTATAAAAAAAGTTTAGGTGGCGCAAAATTAATCATCTAATTTCGTTTGCAACAGTTTATCAAATAGAACATTGTGAACATTTGAACTAAAATGGTGCATAGTAATTATGCTAAATAAAGTCTTCAATATTATGCAAATACGAGGTGGGGCAAAATTAATCATCCAATTTTGTTTCTGAATATTTTGTTTTACTAACTAGAAAATTGATTTTGAGTTATAGAAATCTATATTTTAACCTTTACGACGTGCTCCCTTCCTTGTCTGTTTGTATACTGAGGCTGTCCAGTTAAACCATTTGCCAAAATTACAAACCTTCCGCGCCACCTTGATCTTATTTGTTTCAATTTTATTTGAAGCAGCAATTTAACACATTTTGTTATATTTACGAATTTATAGCTGGAAATTTTTAAAATTCCAAATTTTAAATCTATAATATAAAAATAAGTCGGGGTTTCCTTCCTGACGCTCCACGGTTTTACATTCGTTGGAAAGGTCTCGGGCTCCGTGAGGCTTATAGCATGTACTCTGCTCAGTTAATTTCATGTGACATTTGTTATGCGCACGTTCTTTCAAACGCTAACTTAAAACCGTCATTGTGTTCACTGTGAAATTGTGAAATTGAGGTTAAAGTTATTCATTTCCTAACAGTTCAATTGGAAACCATCAAATCAATCACGCGTATTGTGGAAATTTTTATTCAACTTCAACAGCAGGCATTTGTCCTTAAGATGGTAAGTTGTACTGTGTAAATTATGTGGATCGTGCATTTGAGGTTAAGTTCACCAGTCTGTTCATAGTCCAAAATGCCGATAGGACGACGTGCGAACATCGGCCGCCGCAAAAGACATGCAAGCCAGCAACAAGTGTATTCACAGAACTTAAGCGAAGAAAGACAAAATATAATAAGAGAAAATGCCCGATTGAGACAACGCGAGAGCACACGAAGATCATTGGCATCATACAATCGCTTGGCATTCCAATATGATCCCACTGCCAACTACAGTGATGATGACAATGTAGATATTGGACCAATGACAACTGTATGCGGTTATTGCAATGCGTTAAAGTTCAAAAGAGAAAAGGCTGGATTGTGTTGCGCAAGTGGAAAAGTCAAAGTTCGATGGGACTGATCCCGATTCCAACCATTTTCTTCAACGTATCCTTGAATTTCGCATGACTTCCTTTGGAGCTAATATCATTCGAGGAGGCGGCTTCATGCCGACTTGCAAGTTAAAAGAAACAACACACACAACCAATCACTCACACCAATCAATCACACCAACACAATCAATTGCAACACATAACAACTACACATACACCACACACTACACAATCACGCGATCAGAAGTCACACCGTATTCTTCAAAAATAAATAAATAAATTATTCTATCTTAATTGTTTGCTATCACAGATACAAGGACAAATATATCATTTGCATGGTTCAATGGTGCCAACACCAGATGAACCGCATCAATTTCTGCAAATATATTTCATTTCGTCGATGGTGGATCAGCTGAATGTACGGTGCAATATACAGGGAACACAACAGTTAAAGAGACGAACAGTGGCAAGCTTTTTTTCACGCTAATAACGCTGTGGTTAATATGTTCAAAACAGCATTGGAACGAGTGCCAATAAAAATTTAGAAAATCATGGTTTTTCACATGAGCAGCTATACGTTGCGGGTTCATGAGTTGGGAAACCATCCGCTTTGTGTGAGTTAACGTCAGACCAAAGAACAAAAAATGTGGTTTACCAAAGAGCACTTCAATGAAACGGATAATTTGCGAACACGTACATATAACGCTTCGATTCAGTATTTACTTTGGATTCACTTTCATTTTTTACTTAGAAAAGTTCAACTAAATTACACTTCATTTTTGTAATCGAAATGAATTCGTTACTGTTGTGCAATGAAATAATATTTTTCCTTTTCAAATATAAAAAAAAAATATTTTTCTTCATCTTTTAATCCCCAAACGAAATGTTACAAAAAAACCTAGCCATCTGGTGGCGAAACGGAGTTAGCCGGGTTTGCTAGTGGTTACATATTATTAGTTGAAGCAAACATTTCTTTACTTTCTCTCAGATCTGTTAGTAACTATAATATTTTTAATCGAAAAAACAGTTGCTGAAAAAAATTTTATTTTATAAATTAATTTGCTCGCATATTTTATGTTGCTTCTAAAATAATCAAAATATCCATACGCGCTATAATCTAATTAATATGTTAAAATAATTTGTGTATGGCTTTTGGAGCGTTGTCACCGCCTTCACTATTTTGGGCTTGATTTTTGTTATTTTTTTTTTTTTCATGATGGAAGGCATTTTTGAAGTCTTAATTAAAATGTTACCTATGCACATATTAATTTCAATATTACTTAATTAATTCGCCTGTCGAACAAAAACACAAAATAAGAACTCATGCAAATGAAGTCGCGAAATGAAACAGTGGTGTCGAAAGGCCTATTGGGTGAACATTTTTACCAACCTGGTAAGGCTTAAAAAATATTTATTTATTGCTTAATATTCACATGGGCCTCATAATAAATATTATGCTCGACAGGCACATGAGGTCACCGATAAGTTTATTTGAAGCTCACATTTTCTTCATTAATAGTACTATTAATAATGCACCATGTGTTTGAATGGAATTTTTATCTGCCTAACAACTACAATTACAACTTTTTGTTTATAATAAAAAATTTTTGTTCATTCAGGTACTTTACATTGTACACAAAAGATCTATCGGTTTACCGTAGTCCCCTGAAGTCGAAAAATACGAGTAATTAGCTTACTCATGAATGAGCAAAAAACCAGCTCTGTTAAGGTGGAATTTTGTTGACGTTAATTTCCCTTTGCGCCCATTGTACCGAATCGATCGCCAGCCAGCCTGTTTTGCTTGGCCAGTACGCGACATTGAATTAGTGTGACACATGATGCAAAAGTAAACAATTGTTGTAATTGTTGTTAATACATGAAATAATTGTTACTCTTTATTTTTTAAGTTCTATTTTATGGTTTTTTATTGATTATTTTTTCTTTCTTGTTTCTTTGTTATCGAGTCTTTTGTTTTCTTCTTTTGTGTTTTCTCTTCAAATGTAATGCCTTCAGATCAGCTGAGTAAGCAAATTATTATGTTAGTCAAACGCAATTTTTTTCTATTATTTCGCTATCTTTAAAGTGGCCGTCAGACGTGGCAAAGATAACGCTTTCAGAAAGTCTGTGAAACTGAAGAATCGGGAATATCAATTTCTCCTTTTGTCTTTTCCTCCGCGACTAATTATAAATAAATTATAAAAAAATTAATGCAAAATGCCAGTGGTAAGTCAGGAGCAATGCCTCGTACTTTAGCGAGAAAATAAGTGAGTGCCGATATGAAAGGGTCTTCCTCTCGAGATTGTATGCACATCGTGTCATGTGTTGCAAGAGTGCCATAACATAAAAAAAAAATATTTATGCTGTATACAATTTTTTTCCCGATATCATTGATATCTATATTTTCACAACAGCCAGGCGGTGATGATACCCCTCTAAAAGCAGTTGATAACCTCTAAGTTAGGTAGCCATAAAATGCCGCACCTCTCTTAACTAGATCGCTGAATCGTTTCGCCCAAATATAACATTGGCCCCTATTATGAGTTGTATTCGATCTTCGATATTCGCTGGTTGTCGCAGATCGAAAATCCAATGTCAATTTGGTATTATGAGCGGTGCAACCCTATCGAAATTTTCGTTGTTTACCGAATTTAGAGTCGAATGCAATTTTGCTTTCGATCGTGTTGCGTATAGTGGGAAAACTTGTTAAAGTGTAAGTTGTTTGCGATTATTTATGGTTTTATAGTAACCAAATAATAAATATATACTAATTTTGTTAATATTATGCAGGGCGAAAGTCGTGAGTACCAAACAACAATTAGAAAGGCGAATCCACAATTCGCAAAAGGGATTTGCACCAAACTTCAAGCAGCAAAAAAATGGGAGGAATTTACAACGGAGCTGAATTGCTTGGGACCACCAGTGAGAACGGCAGCAAAATGGATTAAGCTTAAGAATGGTTTTTTTTTGTGATGTTTATAGAAATACATTTTCATATTTTTTTCGAATGACGAATAATTGAATAAAGAAAATTTATAACAAAAATAAAACAGAAAGTGTGGTGTAAAGGTTTCTATTTAATACTTTTTAGATTTTTCTATAATATTCTCAAAGTTTCATTTCTTATGTTTTCTAATTCTCCGTTATTTGACTCCACTTCAATATCTTCAGCATTATCGTACACATTGGGTTGAGCAAGTCCTAGCATACCTTCATTACCAATACTCAATTGGTACGATCCCTGAGCACAAACTCGCAGAACTGTGGCTAGCTTTAAAATATTTGGAATCAATTTGGCTCGGGTGCACTGCTGCAACTGGTTTTCTGTACTGGACAGTAGATTCACAAACGGCTCTTTAGATAATCTAAAGTTCTTTAAAAATCTGTAAGGAAATTTCTGTAATATTAAGTACGTCAACACATTTTGAAAGCTCTAAATTTACTCAGTGGAAGCCATTTCTAGGTGGTTGGATGCGTCCCTCAACTGTTTCCTACTTCTAGCTAGTTCCACTAATCTTTCATCGTCCGATGAATCGTCGAACCACAACTCCGTTGTACTCATTTTCACAAAAAATACTTTTTTTTACCTTTTAAAAATAATGTTAGCAAAGAATTTCAACACAATCGGTTTTTCTTTTATTTTGATTTGCTGTATCAGCTGAGAAAAAATTATCTATTGTAAATGCGTCGAGCGATCGAAATTCACAATAGTCCTATTCTTCAACGAATGAGCACCATAATACCAAATGAAAATTCGTTCGATCAGCACTTTCGACTACAGTCGAAGATCGAATGTTGCTCATAATAGGGGCCATTGTTTCCTGCGGCCATTGTTTTGTCAAAAAAATAAGAAATACAAAAGAAAGAAATAATATATATAAATAAAATAAAAATATTTTTAACCATCTAATTTGTATGTCCTCAGGCTGGTCTCAAATCCTTAAGTGCGTGTTTTTTTTGTTTTTCTAAGAAATAAGAAGAAAAATATGATAACAGGAAAAATATGATAACAGGGGCGATGAACTAACTGGCCAGACTCGGCACTACACTTCCTAGCGAGAACATAGGAAATGGCGTAGGTATATTTTTTGGGAAGTTTGAAAGTAGAGCGAATGAAAGATGCCGTAATGAACCCACTTGCAGAATCATTCAGCATTCCTGTTACGCCAAAATAAACAAACTTTTAGCACGCCGGTTTCTGTGTGGTGAAAATATTTTTAGACTTGTGACCTCTCTGGCCTCTAGGGCTCTTAGTGAATTTGAAAGAATTAGCTGATCAGTAATCGTACGTAAAGTTGTTTATGAAAAAACTGAGATTGTGCTGGGGATATACAGATTGGACGAGTAGGTGAATACCCGTTGTTTTGGTTGACTTTTCAAAAGCATACACGTTTTCTAATGTAACATTAACAAGTTGGATTGTTAAGAAATTGTATAAGTTTTAGAAATCAAAAAATATGAAAAATCAATGTCCTTGTCAATGTCTGTCTGCACCTTAATACCCTAAAATTGAAAAATGAGGTGAGCCCCGCCGTAATGTGAGTGATTGTGCACTATTTGTGTGCGAGAAATAAGAAGAGAGCATGAAAATATACAGCTTTGTAAACACAAAGTAAAAGTGAGGTTAGGCTAATATAAAATGCCAAGCTGATAGAAAAGAGAATAGAAAGAAAAGAGCGTTTTGTAAGCAAAAAAATAAAAAAATAAAGCATTTTCTCAGCTGAGCAGCCTATTCTGTCACATTAACTGAGAGTTGGAATAGTGAGTTTTCTTTCAATATCTCAACTGATCGCTGCATTCATCTTATTTTGGAATGAAGCTAGTTTTATATTATTTTTTATTTTTTTTTATTATTTCTTTAGTTTTTTTTATGTTATTTAAAAAAATGTTTGTTTTATTAAAAAAAAAATTGGTATATTAAAAAATTGTCACTGCATAACAGCTTAATTCCAAAAAAGGTTGCATTAAAAAAATAGTTTTATTAAAAAAAAAAAATTTATTTAATTAATTGTTTTATTAAAAAAAATTGTTTTATTACAAAAAATTGTTTATAAAAAAAAATTCTTTTATAAAACAAAATAAACGTTTTTTTTTAATAAAATGTTTTTTAAAAAAAATTGTGTTATTAAAAACAAATCTTTTATTTTTTTAATCTGTATTCAATTTTTTTTGGAATGATTAAAAAAACATTGTATAAAAAAACTGTTTAATTAAAAAACTGTTTTACCGAAAAACAGAATAATGTTTTAAAACAAAAAATTTAATATTTTTTTTTATAAAAAAACTTTTATTATTTTATTTGTTTAATTTTTTAATTAAAAAAAAGTTTTGTTATAAAGAAAATGGTTTATTAAAAAAAAATATTTAATTATTGTAAAAAAAATATTTTATTAAAAAAATATTTTATTAAAAAATGTTTTATTAGATAAATTCTTTTATTAAAAAACTCTTTTATTTAAAACAAATTCCTTTGCGTAAAAAGATCTTTTATTTGCAAAAAATTCTTTTGTTTAAAAAGATCTTTTATGTATGTAAATATATGAAAAAGGTATTGTATATTGTTTACAAAAAAATCGTTTATTAAAAAAATTCCTTTATTAAGTTTTTTTTATACCAATAAAAAAACTTATTTCATTTTATTAACCGTTTTTTTACTTTTATCAACCTTTTTTTTACTCTTATTAAAAAAATTTTTTTTTGTTCAACAAAAACAAGGCACAGCCAAGACTTCTTGAGTTGGCTGCCAATTTTCATCGACGAGTTGACGTAAAATTAAAGCAATAATTTATTTGTTAAACCGGCCTTGTTTTTTATATAATTAAAAAATTAAAACAAAAAATGGATTATTTTGTCTTAAAATTTTATCTCATTTTATGATTTATTTGTTTTTGGATTGTCATATTTCTGTTTTTCATTCGTGGCAATATGTTCTTCTTCTTAGTATTGTTTCTTTTCTTGCTAAATCATTTTACGACATGACAACTACATATTGGATATGTCAGCAAGTCAGCGCATTGCCACTCAAATGTCGTCTAGTAATCGAATTACGTTTAAGCCTACGCTTATTTCATTTTCTAACTTAATTTGAATCATTAAACATTTTCTCAAATTCCCAGAGGAGTTGTGTGTTGTTTTTTCTGAAAAGTGGTTCCTTCGTTGTAGTAAAATTTTTGTTAATATATTTTTTTATTAGCGGCACTCGAATTTTGCTTTGCAGATTTGCACTTGAAGGAAAATTTTTTAGTACTTAAAAAAACAATATTCATAAAAATGTGTGCCTAATCTATTGCTATTAAGCGCCTCCAGTACAGCTTTTCACATTAATCAGTATACGCCATTACAATAAAAATAGTCATAATTTAAAGTTATCAAATCAGCGAACTTAATAAATCTTATAATTTTTAGATTAAACAGAAAGCTTTTAAATTCCCAGGCTCGTCTAAACAGTTAAATCAACTATTTGCAAAGCAAACTAAAAATCAAATAGTGAATATAGCTTTGTAAGGTATAATAAAATCTCTTTTATGCGAACACTTCAAGCACTGAGTCAATAATAATTTCGTCTAGACCATAAACTCTTTTTGGAAGTTTCGACCGAAACGACTTTTGACTTTAACTGTTGCAAAGTTGATTAACACAAATTCATGTCGGTAAAAAAATATTCACAAATTTCGATTCATATTTAAATAGATTTATTGTAGAATGCTTAGGTAAATTTGCTGCAAATTTCCACACTTAATTTGACAATGCGTGAATAGAAAAAAATCTACACAAAATTACTTAGCACATTTATGCAAAGTGACTGTCTTAAAAAGCCAAAATCGGAGCTGTAAAAAATTCGTATGTATCTTAAATTCAAGTTGATCGATGTTTTTAAACCCAATGCACGTAGCTGTGAAATCGGACACTGAGTCATACCTTATAGTCCTAAAACATATATCCAATAATTTTTAAAAATATTTTCGATACTCCTTTCGAAAAAAAGAAAGAAATAAAAATATAACAAATGACAAAAAAACAAACATAAATAACTAAATACAATAAAATTAATGAAAATTATACAGCTTGTTTATTGAGCATTAAAAAACTAGTACGTACTTTATCAAAATAAAAAACAATATATATATGAGAAAACCATAATTTCAAAAAAAAAAAAAAAAAAAAAAATGAAAAAACCCAATAAAGTTCTAGATTTACTATTAAATTAAGTAATCTGTTTTGGATGGATTTTCGGTGGGCTGTACAAAGTGATGCTTGTCACCCCAATTCCTTACTAATTAAAGAGGCCCACCAAATATGGCTATACAGTCTGTTACATAAGAGCGTGGACACTGTTACACGTAGAGAGAAAATCCGAGCTTCCTATTTCTTTTTCTATGCCATAGAGGGCACCTCAGTCCTTCATGTTTTTTGTGAAAAGTCAGCTGTCTGTCAAATTTAGTCTTCAATTGAGTGGTATTTCGAAATGAGTGCTGTTTACACCTCTCGCTTTGAGGCAAGTTTTCTATGTTTGCATGAAAAAGGACCCAAATTAACGCAAGCTGCTGCTGCGAAATATATGGGGAAAGTCGAAGCAGTTCGTTAGCAAGTGGATAAATCGCTATAAAAAGGTCGGTAACGTTGATGATTTTCCTGATCGCGGAAGCGCAAGCAAAGTCTCAAATAAAATACGAAAAAAAGATTCTCGCATTGTTCTCGAAAGATTCAACTTTGACTTTACGTGGAGCTGCTGTGAAATTGAAAGCAAAAGGTGTTGACATATCTTACGGAACGATTCCCAAGCACTTGCCTGCCAATAAACTGAAACATCGTAGTACTTTGGAAAAACCAATGTTAAGTGCAAAACACGTTGAAAAACGAATGGAATGGGCGAAGGAAAACTTGGACCGCGATTGGAGCAACGTAATTTTTTCTGATGAATCCTCCTTCTGGGCACTTCCAAGCATCAAACACGCCAGGACAACCTCCATTGCTATTCAACGAGAACAAAAACATTATTTTATTTAAAAAATGTTTTTTTTTTAAAGAAAAAAAAGTTTAATTAAAAAACGTACTTTAAAAAAAAATTTCACCCTAATGCCCCAGAATGCCTCTATCACGCGATATGTCATATGACGATCTTACTTCTGGCACAACAGCCGTTTTTGGACGGCGAACAAAATGTAATCCATCCTGTAGGGATCGACGGCCACCTTGGAGCTCGTTGTACCAGCGTTTCAGAGCGGCTAAGTGTGCTGTCTCAACGCCAAAAGTCGAAGTAAGCTAATCAATGCACTCTTGCGTCGATTTTCGACGTGAATTGCTAATCGCTACAAATCACGAGTTACATATTTCCAACTTTTCGGAGAGATGGATTTTTCATCTCTCTGAAAAAGAATATATTTGTTCTTGTAAGTGAAAACATTGTATGCACATAAATTCGTGGTAAAAAATTACAAATTTTTCGATAAAGTTATCGGATTACAGCTCATCACACACGTAGTGTTACAAGGCGCAAAATACAAAAGGCGACCCTCGTGGCTTCATAAAATAAACTAAAGTACTCTCAAGAGAAATATTAAAGTAACTAATTTTTTCATGTCGTGGCCTCGGTAGTTTAGCGTAAGTGCACTAGTCTGCCATCCCAGAGGTTGTGGGTTCGAATAATACGTAAAGCACGGTTCTCGCGCTTTTCCAAATTTACCTACTTTCCCTGTCTTGGAAAAAAAACAAAAAAATTCTCATTCCTCAATCCCAAAAACTTATCCTTTCCATTCTTACTCCCGCACAATAGTCAGCGCATTATTTGCATTGTGGCTGCTAAAACATGCAAAAACAAATAGTTACACTTTGCATCAGTGGCGCCAGCAAGAGGAAGCGGGCAACTGGGTAATAGCGCATACACACCCAATTTAGCGAAGTCTTCAACCATCTGTGCGATCCTTGTGCCAGAAAAATGTGAAACACAGATGGCGCTCCAAGCAGTAAGAGAGCGTGGCTCCTAAGCAACGACAGGTGAGCATTTCCACCACTTAGGACTGGTAGCAGCAGGCTAGTCACCTACCCTGCCAGAAATCAAATAGATTAACGAAACCAACGCAAGACAAGTCTTGTCAAGGCCTTATGAACAAGGAAAAAAAATTCATGTCTTTGATTACCCTTAACCGCTAAAGCATATTCTCATAAAATTTTTTTTCTTGCAATTACTACTTTCTGATGAACGGTGGCTTAATTGTCGACCGATCTTTACTTTAGTACTCAGTGCATATAAATTTTCCAAAATTATTCACATTTTGCTGAACCTGGCTCATACACTCACAAAACGCGCGCTGGGTATAAAAAATTTGTACATACATTTACGTTTTCACCTATGCGTGTGTCATAAAAGCTAATAGCAAATATGATACGATGACGTAAAGACCCAGAAAGCAAACGGGCGGGAGTTGCTAGTTTGCGGCGCAGTTAACAAAGGCAAATAGAAAAGTAAAATAAATACAAAAAACAAACCAACAAGAAATTAATTACAAATAAGCGTTGCCAATGCATTGAAAAACTACGCTAAATGTCTAATGCCATAGACTCGTATGTTACACCTGCTTTCGGCTTGATCTTGCATGCGAAACAAATGCAGTGCAGCTCAACTTCACTTGACAGCTAATCATGTGATCAAAAAATGGATTTCAGTTGACTAAACAATCACAGTTAGAGCCAAGGCTGCAGGTAAGCACGTACTTGCACATGCTCATATACGCCCGGTGGTTTCGATGTTGGAAAAAATGTGCTAAGCATGCACATTTATACATACATACATACATACATGTGTACGCTTGTGGAGGCAGGTACCGTCAACTACGTCTCAGCAGTTCGCATTAGGATTTGTGGCATTCTTTCCAGCACTAGCGCAAATTTATGTTAGACTGCTCTGGTATAAATATTTTTATTTGCACACACACACACATGCACATATTCATACATTTCAATTTTCTAATACAGTCTGCATTGAAATACAGCTACCTACCTACCATCACCACTTGGAATTGAGTGTAATTTTCTAATTCACGTCAATTGAAGCTCGTTGAAAGTAGTAACTACTAAGTGTGGCATTAAAAAATACGAATGACATTAGCACGGCTGTTCTCAACGCTTATCAAAATCATTTAACAAATGAGTGCGAGGGCGTACATGCTCCCCGTTTTCTAACAAAAAAAAAAAAAAAAAAAAAAAAAAAAAATTGTTTGTTTGCTTAGTGGGTCTGTAAGGCAGTGAGACAGTAGGATATTCAAAACTTATTAATCAAAAATTTGTTACTTTATTACTTTGTTGCTTTATGAAAACTGACGTGCTAATTCGCATTTCAATGGTAAGGTGGAAGAAACACATTTTGAATTTATGTGGGGCAACTCACATATTCAGCAAATTATGCGCATAAATTACAGTCTTAAAGTGGATCTTAAGGTTAAGAGTTAAATGGTGTTTGTAACAACTAATTACACGCTCTGTAGGCTATAAAACATAGGTTAGGTTAGCCTGGTTGGCAATACCTAAGCCACGCATAGACCTTTTGGTCCCTAGCGCTACCAGATGGAGTAGACATCATGTAGGATGTCACCGCTTTTGGCGAATCTAAGCAAAGCTGGGAGATCCGCTTTTGAGACGTTCTCCAGACCCTCAAACAATGGGACTCCCAGTCATTTTAAACTCGTTTTTAATAATGCCGGACAAACGCACAGAAGGTTTTCTAAAGTTTCCTCAACATCCTTTCTGCATTTCCTGCATTTGTCCGTGTTAGCAATCCCTAATTTGTACGCAATTACGCATGGAACAAAATATCGGCCAAATGGCCTCCGCGGCCTCGACCGCACACCTCCATCCGATGGTCTAAATTTTCGATGACGCTGAGGCATAATTGAGGTTCTATGCCGTTAATGTGCCGAATTATCTCATTCTTTAGCTCTTGAATTGTTGCCGGCTTATCGACGTACACCTTTTCTTTCAAATAACCCCGAAGAAAGAAGTCCAACGGTGTCAAGAGTAGACTGTCTGAGATGCCCACCCTTTCCACTCCCCTCTGCTTAATGACAGGAGGGTTTGCCACAGTCGATCGGACATAACAGGTAACATCAGTTTAGTCCATCTGCAGCCTCTCTCAGCCTACCAAGCTCGCTTGTGGGCTGTAGTAACCCATTTGCTAACCGTGGCTTTGATGACCGCTGAAGGGAGTGGCAAAACGGCCAAAGAAGTTGGCCTCAGAGCCCATCTTAGCTAAGGAGTCAGAGGCCTCGTTTCCCATGATATCCACGTGTCCCGGGACCCATGCTATCATCAGGCTGTTATGTCTACCGACATAGGCGCAGTTTGGCTGTAGCTGCAAACACGTATAGAAAGTTAATGGCTTCTTGACCTTCGCTTGAAACACAGATGTATGCATTCCAAGAGCAAAGTATAATTTTGTCCTGGTGGATTCCACGTAGACCCCAGAGCCGGAGCCATGCTTGGTCCTGGAGCCATCCGTAAAAATGCGAAAACAGTGTTTGCCGGGCTCATTCATACTGAGATGCCTAATTCTAGCTCGTTAGATTTCTCAGTTTCAAAGAAAGACGTTTCCGTACTATTGGACTCTATAGTTTAGATTGGTTAAGGAGTTAGGCGTGGCGATTTTTTGTTGCATTTTCTTAAACTAAAATATCTTAAAAAATATTGTGTGAAAAATTCAAGTGAATCCAACAAATACTTTTCGAGTTATTCAACAATTAGCAAAGGGTGTTCGGGCGCTCGGCGCAAAGCTGTAAATGCGTTTCTCTCAAAATTATGTTTTTTGAACTGACCATCACTGTTACTTAAAAACCGCTTAGTAGATTGCAATCAAATTTATACTGCTTTTGAAAAACATAAAAAAATGGAACCTGATCGAAGGATTTTTTTTTCAAAAATTTCGATTTTTTTAAACAATTAATTGTCGGTTTTTTTCTCAAAAACCTGGAAAATATTTCCTAAGGCCGACATATTGTTAATTTTGAAAAAAAAAAGCTTCGATCAGGCACAAGATTATCTATTGATAAAACTAATTTCTCTTGTCCGATTGATTTTAGATGAATCTCCAACGCCTTGTGATGATCACCGCATAGGACTTTACAGTTATTAATTTTTACATTTATTAATTTTTTTTTTTAATTTTTCTAAAGTCAAGTCGAAACATGATGTATTAATGCTATGTTTTTATTTTTATAAAATAAAGCAACTGACTAGCAAAAAAAATTATTGAAAATCATAATTTTTTCGGGCCTCTGACTACCCCTAACCCCTTAAATGTAAGTTTGTAATTTAATTTTGTATATCATATATTTTCATTATTCTTTAATTTTATTTCATCATGCTTTCCTGACTTCTTGAAATAAATAAATAAAGAAAACAAAAATAAAAAAGTTATGAATTTGTTCAAAATTAAAAAAATTAACAAATTTTCATCAAAATTTCAAATTTTCATCAAAATTTCAAATTTCTTTACAGACAAAAAAAATCTGGGCATGCAGGTTTGTAGTCCATGCAATTTTAGTAAAAAAAGTGTGCGCTTAAAGGAACTCTAAATTCCTATTGATTTTTGATAATTTTTTGTTAGCGGTGTTGCGCATTTTCTTCCAAACAAAAAAAATTGTGCCACTCGAATAAGATGTGGAATCTGTCTTTCAAGCCAGCATCACTATTATTGAATTTGGCTATTAAAGCATAATAGCAGCACTTTCAACTTCATTTTTGCTATATAGTAATTCTGGAACACTGCTAAGAAAATTCTCGACAGCGGGCTGATCAAACAATTTAAACTTTAATTACATTTTTAGTTTTTTTTCGTTTTGGTAAATAAATGTATAATAGCTGAAAAATGTTGTGGCAATTTTCAAGTCGTTCGAACTTAGTTGGAATATTAATGAATATTAGAGCATTCATTACTCCAGGCCGACTCTCTATAAACTTCACCCCATCCTCCCGATGACACCTCAAGAAAGATCTCCTTGGACAAATATACAAGGTGATGTCCAAAATAATCATGGCTGAGCTAAAATAGAAACGACAGGAGCTCCCCTTTTGGTCTCGATACAATGTTTTGCGCGATCTAAAAGCTTTTCGACAGAGTGTTTCAGTTTATTGACCGGAATGTCCTTCAGGATGTCGATGCAAGCCTTTTGAATGGACTATGCGGACGCAAAACGTTTTCCTTTCATGGCCAAATGCGATTTTCCGAATAGGTAGAAGTCACAGGGAGCCATATCAGGTGAGTACGGTGAGTAATTGATGGTTAAAATGCGATTTCTAGTCAAATATCAGTCACAGGAGTGGATCGATGAGATGGTGCATTCTCATGCAATAAGCGCCAGCTTCCTACTTCGCGGTATTCAGGGCGAGTTGATGCAACAAACGTTTCAAAACGCCAAGGTAGAAAATTTCATTGATGGTTTGGCCCGTTGGCACGAACTCCTTGTGGATAATTTCCTTGGCATCGTAAAAACAAAAGAACATCGACTTGATTTTTGACTTCTCCAAACGCGATTTATTAAGTGGCGGCTCGTCTGGGGTCTTCCATTCGGCACTTTGACGCTTGTTTCAGGTTCATGTTGAAAAACACCATGTTTCATCACCCGTTACAATGTTGTAAAGGAAGTTCTCGTTTTTACTCGCCTCCATAATGAGGTCTTTCGAATGTTGAATTCTGTGCAATTTTCGGTCCTCAGTTAACTTGTGCGGAATGAAACGTGCACAGACATTTCGTAAGCCCTAATGATCAGTTAAAATGCGATAAATCGATCATTTGGAGATATTCGACTCCGATTCCATGAATTTCAATGGTAATTTCGGTTAATTTTTGATAAATTTACGAAAAATTTCGATGGAGTTTTCGGTGATTACTGATTTTGGGCGATTGTCATTTATGTCTTCACAACTATCTCTGAAATTTATAAACTACTCATGAAGTCTGGCACGAAATAGACAATCATCACCATACAATTTTTTCATCACTTCAAATATTTCGGTAAACGTTTTACCGATTTTAAAACAAAATGTGATATTAGCTCTTTGTTCGAAACTCATTTTAGTACCGATGACACAAACATAGGAACACTTTAGACGCAATAACTTCGCTTCCACTGAACCGAATGTCACCCAGCTTTCACTAGAAGTCAGCTAGGGATGTAGTTTCCAACGCATTAATTCATTAAAAAGATGGCGCCAGTCTCGCTTATTTTGGACTTCACCTTGTACAATGCATTTCGAGTTATTTGTTTCAGGTGATTCTGTTACGAGTTATGGTGTACATCGCAGAACAACTTTTTGTCACACCTTCAGCTTTTATAAATTTGCAATGCAAATGTTGGAAAATAGTTTTAAAATATTGCAGTATTGATTGAATATGCTAAACAAGAAAACTCCTAAAAAACATACCGTTTTTTTTATCAACTAATCGTACCCTCCCCCTAAAAAAATTTAAATGCAAAAAACACAACACACAAGCTGGGAAGTTTTGCCAATATGACGCTCTTATAATACCTAAGTACTACGGCCCCAATGAAAGGAGAAGCTAACTCATCATAAATTTAGTTGACTAGCAACAAGCTCTGAACATACACGCGCTCTGTGCTATGCCCACGTAAGTTTGAAGTTTTGACCCCCAAGTCGCGATTATTCCTACATTCTTAACTATTTGACAAACTACCCTGGGTCTGAAACACCAAATGATAGAAAATGTTGTTTGTAATAGCGGAGGCTCCTCGACAAGCAATGACACACCTCCGAGTGTATTTCTGCCATGAAGAAACTCCTCCTAAAAAACAATCTACCATGAGTAAGTACTCCCCCAACCTGTATTTGAAAGGCGTCGTATTCAAATTGTCAAAACGTTCATTACCACAAAAATTAGTCTCTATGATATCCTAATTTAAACTGTACGTCAGTATGTTTTCCATATCGTTTTGGTCATTCACATGGCGAGAAAGTGCTTATACACTCTTTTGAAAACGAAATGTTGTTCCTACAAATTTTCTAAACTTTTCTAGAGTTAACTTTTCTTCCGCATTTGCTAAAAATTTCTGGAGTTAGTATCACAGTGTGTTGCAAAGGGAGCCGATTTTTCAAGAGGAAATTAGAAAGATTCGAACTGAGCGAACCTTTTATTATTGAATCATGGATGAATCGCATGGTGAAAAGTATTCGGAAGGTGTGGCCAACATTAGACCGTCAATAATGCCACCACCTTTATTGAATTTGCCCAGACTTAAGGTGAGCTCTTCGTGTGTTGTTGAATAAATGTCTAAACAGATGCTATTTCAATAAATTATTTCATAAGCCTGTGGAGAATTTCAAAACGGTGAGCTGAGTGAGTGAAATAGTGAGCACACACACTCTAACTCGCTTAAACAGTTATCTCCGCTTCAATACTGTGGAACCACTCCTAACTCTTTTACCACTGGAAAAACCAATTAGATATGGATGTCATGATCCTACACGGATCGTTAAGAGCACAAAAAAACTACGATTTCTTTTGGCAGTTTGAAGTGGTGTATACTCATATCAGAAGTGCATTGACGACATGCAGTCGCTACTGTCTTTCAAGTATGCCAGTTTTGACAATTTCTACTTTGTTGAATTAAATAAGTAGGTGTCATAACATTTCCTGTCATACATTATCAAGTGGTTTCATACATTCTGAACTGCGTTCCAGTGATTGATGTTTTTGGCTGTACTTATTATTTATAAATATAAAAAAAAATTAGGCAAAACCAACTCGTGCCTGTTTTTGACCTAAATTTGAAATTCATCTTATATACATATCTATGGGTACAGCAGATAACTTCGCAATACCGCGGAATCCATTGCATCTCTGCCCCCAAAATTCTTCGTGTCAATAGGTGGTTTTCCTCAAATATAATCTGCATTCATCATCTCCATTATTTTGAAATTTGATAAGCCTTCACGTGATTAGTCTCCAAAAAACAAATTTGGTAAAATTGAAAATCTCTTGGAAACAGTCTTAACAGCAACACATTTAAAAGTGTAGACAATGAATCTGTAATAGTGGAAGAGTTGCCACCCATCGTGTTTAAGTAAGTTTCATTTATTCAAAACTTTTTATCAAAATTACTTAATTTTTTTCTTATTGCTTTATCTTCCTTTTCTTTTCAAAGATCTACTTCAAATATCTGCAAATCTTATGCACTCGCCAAAATTTTTGATAAGTTTAATTTTTTTTTTAATTGTTTATTTTTTAGCTCTTACTACTTTTAGATAGATTAGATTTGTGTGACAATAAATTTGCTCATACTCGAAAATCAATTAGCGCGAAATATCTGTTGTTGGCTGAATAAACCCCATAAATTTTAGGTGTTTTGCAGTAAGTGAAAATTTATTGGACGATTTTTAGAAAAGAAGAAAACACAAATTTTGCCTCTTACTCATGCCATGAATCATTTGTTTCTACAACAGGTGGCACTCGCTTAAAAGATTTTTAAAACACTGTTGATAGTTTCTGGAACTTCAACCGGAACTACTGCTGTAGTTAGTAGCTAATTCGAACTTCAATTGATTTCCTATGACTTTTTTAGTATGCACTCAAAAAAATCGCTTAAGTTGCACTAGAGTAAGCGAAGAAGTTGTTCTTGTTGGAAAACATGAGTAATTATTCAGCAACTTCCCTGCAATGCTACTAAATAATTAATTTTCGTTCTCGAAATACGTTTCCAAGAAATAATGCCATAATTTCATAATATTTTTTCTCATTTACATCAGATGACAATCAACCAAGGTTACTGCAAACGAGAAGAATGCTTACAGAAACAATGCACACCTACCCTGCCGGGAAATCCGAACTGGTTGGCTAGACAGTGAAGCTATTACTTTTCGTATCAGCTACTTTTAATTAGAAACAGTTTTTAATGGATACTAAAAATTAAATTAGAAATATTAAAATGTTTGCCTCCAATAAGAAATTGAGTATTTTAAATGTTTAATCATTTTAACAAAACTTTCATGAAAACGACTCTAGGAGAGTGTTCCCATGCTAAAAAAAATCACTTTGTGATAACCTTTTTCTTATTTTTTCTAAAATTTAATTTTTATTGTTTTAATTTGAATTGATTTTCCACGCCTTAGTTACAAAAAAATTATTAAAATATTACATATGATTGAAATCGATTATTATAAACATTTTGTAGTAATTAGTTATTTGTTGCATTAGTAGGTGCCAGTTTGATGAGCGGATCTGTTTGGTAAACTGGAACGCTTTATTGACCAACAGCGCCACCTGTGGGTCAATGCTTCTTTGATATATTTTTATAGTATAACAGTGATTGTCGAACTGTGTACATGCGCAATTATAGCGCACATTTAGGCGCTATAGTATGCACTTTAAATGAATTGAAAAGTAATACAGGTTTTTCAAAAAAGTCGTTTGATAAACTCGACAAGGCATTTTTTTTAAACAGAACGGTCGAACTGATGCTGTTGTTCCATTAGCTGATAGAGTAGAGTATTAGCGTAAGATTACGAAATTTAAGATTCGATGAATGTAACCTCACCTAAGTTTCGATTATTGCAAAAGTTAAACTATTTTCTATCCTTTTTCTACTGCAGTGGAGAGAGTGCTCTTATCATTGAGGATAACCACCTAAACTAAACTAACCCAATCGTCAATCAGTTGAAAAGCAAATCCATTTTATTTTAGTATCTTTATTCTTCATAGTTTCACTTTGAAGGCCTTATATTCTATACAGGAATAAAATTATCAAATTTTTATATTTTTCTTTAGATTCCAAATTTTATTTAAAGGTAACAAAACTTATAAATATCTAATTCAAAACATCACAGCATCTCTTCATCACCACTCGAAAAACTTACTACCTGCATCAGAATCAGAGGTGTGATACAAAACCAAGCTTTGATCTATCTCTTCATCTTCAACTCGGTTATATTTTGATGATTAGCGAAATGGTACTGAATCCGGAGCAGAGTGAAGCTCACATTTTTCCTGCAGGGTTTGCACATACCTATACCTACAGCTCTGCTCAACTAATTAGTAACGCTGATGTATGAACTTGTTTTGTAACTCTAAAATTCCCACTACCAATATTAATCAGTTCTTTTGATGAGCCCCTCGTATGCATTGGTGGCTGATAATTGAATTTAATTCAGTTTACGAAACATTTTTAGTTGCATATAATTTAAATTAAAAAAATTGTTTTTGTTTACATATGTTTTGTCTAAATTTTTTTATTTAAAGTATCTTTTTCGTAGTGAAACTTCTTAGGCGTCGAGGGATGAGCGAGAATGGAAAGTAACATTTCAAGGCCATGCAACGTTTTGGGCATTTTCGTGCCGCGAGAGAGAAAAAACGATGTAACGTAGAGGAAAAAGAGAGAGAGAGCTATACCTTATATATACCTTAGATACACTTTATTCTATTTTTCCTGAATTTTTCCTTGTGGTTGCTAATTTCTAGTGAGAAATAACACCGCCTACTTTTCGGCGCTTGTTGGTGCAAACTTGTTGAAAATATATTTTTGGTGCCTACTTTTTGGCGTTATATTTCCTTGGTGCCTACTGTTTGGGGCGTTTTTTGATTCCAATTTTTTTGTCGTTTTTTTTTGTGTGCTTATTTCCGTTTCCTGGCTAGTGTTCTTGTGCGTAGTATAATATAAAGTTCTATCCATACCGGTGTCGAATTTATTGGTATTGCCTTGCGGTAATTTGTGTCGTTGCTGCGGTCCTGGAATCGCTGCGTTTGTGCGGGTGATAAACGCTCGGAGTAGTGCGCGTTGTTGCCACGGTTTGTGTCTGGCGTTTACCTACACTGGTCGACCCTTCTCCGTTTGTTGTAAATTTTGTCTATTTGTATTCTCTGCAAATGTTGTGAATTTATTTAGATATATATTCTTTCTCTCTGCCATTCTTTCTCGGGTCTCTCCCGCTTTCTTTGTCTGCCTTGAAAGTTTCACTTCAGTTATGTGTACTACGCTACACGCACTTTTTTTAATTAATAAGCAGAACAAGTTTTGGTTTTATGATTTTCTATGAAAATTTTATATTTTTTGTTTAGATTTTTTTTTGTAAAATTTTTTTTTTAATAATTTTAAGAGCGAAATTTTTTTTATATTCTTTCCGTGTTAATATTTTGATATGATAAATTAAATTTTTTTTTTGTTTAAAGTATTGGTTTACATTTTTTGAAAATTAAAGAATCAGAAGAAGAAATTTCTTGTAATATAAATTTTTTTTTCGTGCATTCGTTGTATGGAGAAAAAAAATGATCAAAGGGCAAATAGAATTTTAAACTTTACTTTCACTTTGTTATGCTAAAATTTAATTGGCTATAAAACTGCGTATTTGAATAGTTTTGAAAAATTCTGATTAAAAAGTTAGAAATTTTTTGTTGAATTTGAAAGTTTTTGAATTTTTATAAATCTTTCAAAAAGTTGAAAACTTTGATTTGTATATTGTGTGTTTTAGCTAGATTTTTATAAAAAATAAAAAAACAGCAGAAAAGTAAATAGTTAAAACTGTTCATCATATCGCGATTTTATTATTTTGTTTAAGTGTATAATAGAATTTCGCTGAAACTAACGGTAATCGATATTAAATAATATCCACTGCGATTTGCTCATTACCTGACCAACCAAATTTCACAGGTATTTCCAATTATTTTATTATATTTTTAATGTCATAATTAATGGGTATCCCCCTAAATGTATTTGGAGGGAAATGTTGTTCTCTTCATTCATAAAACTCGACCTTGGTTAACAAAAATGCCTGTAAACCTAGTTCCCATTGCTAATTAGTTGACGGTAGCTGTACTTCCACATGCATACATATATATGTACATACGCATATACATGCATACATAAATGTACATAATTCATAAAATTGTGTAATTTAATAAAATGCAATTCTGCAAAATTTTCGCGTTTCGAGGTAAATGTTTATATTTTCAGATGTATGCAAAAATTTATTTACTCTGTGAATATACAAACATACGCACTTGCACATGTATGTATGTATGTACTTACGTATAACTCGAAATGGTATTGTTTTGTTATTTGCTACTTGCGTAAATGCAACCTTGCCGAAACAGACTGACCTCAGTTCTCCCTTTTATGCAAATGAAGAGTGTTAATTACCCAAGTTTTACTACGAACTACAATACACATTGCTGGCTGGATGACAAACAGAATTGTGAACAGAAATACATACATATGTATGTGTATGTGCATATGCAACTGTTTGTATTTGCAATTAGTTTTGCACGGCATAATTTAAGAGTGAATTTTTTAAAGTGTGGAAAAATCGAAAATGTTATCAGCTCACATTTTTTTGAAGTATTAAGATTTTTTATTATGCCATTTACTTATTCTAGAAGCGAGAAAGTGTTTGAAAAAGCTGAGATCAGTGCTAATTCATCATACCTAGTTCCAGTTTTTACGTCCACATTAGACCATCTGCACCGATCTCAACGATATACCTATTACAGCGAAGTTTAGTTTTTATTTTCTTCAGTATTCGATGAGCGTTCACATTATCTGGTATCCACCAGCTGGCATTAAAGACGTTTTGTAGTGGGGGAAAAATATCCTAAGGTGCTCCGAATGGCAGTTCACCTTTAGAAATAATAATTTGGAGCATATTCGTGCCTATACTATACGAGGGTTGCTATTTATGTTTCTGATCTGAAAACCGTTTTTATTGTTTTCCAAAATATTCTCCACGATTATCAAAACACTGTCGCATTCATTTGCACCAATTTTCGAATTACTTTGTCCAGTCGTGTTTCCAGTGTGTTTTTAAAATTGTCTGCGATCCAACGCGAACACACATTTTTTACCACAAAGTCATCATGGAAAATCTTATTGGTGTCCGTCATACTAATGGCCGAGGATGCCTCAGTCTCGTGGTACATGACATGACGATCTCGCTCAATCATTTCGCCCTTAGCATCGATATTTTCTGGTACTAGAACTGACTTTGGGTGATCTTCACGGGATTCGTCGGCGCCGTCTTACCAGTTTCTTACGACGAAACTGTGACTGGAGAGGAATATCAGACTTAAAAAACAACGATAGCTGCGTGGCCTGAAATAAGAAAGAAGGCAAAACTTGTGTGTAAATAAAAAACGGTCAAAAATCTTGAGAATCTAAATTGTATTATGCTATTGAACGACTTGCTGAAGGTTCAAAGAGCCTGGCAAATTAGAAACGTTGATCTTTTACTTGTCGATCAGAATATCTTAAACTAAAACAAAATGGAATTACTTCTTATATATATATAATTGGCGCGTACACCCTTTTTTGGGTGTTTGGCCGAGCTCCTCCTCCTATTTGTGGCGTGCGTCTTGATGTTGTTCCACAAATGGAGGGACCTACAGTTTCAAGCCGACTCCGAACGGCCGATATTAATTTATGAAGCATTGAAGCATAAAAAAATCAAGTCTGCTGTTCAAAAAAATTAAGTCCGAAGATCTGACGGATTGTCAACTCAGTTCTTCAAATAGAACAGCAACGAATCCTATGCAAATTATAATTGGACTTAGGGACAACCACAATTTCACTTCAAAGTAGGAAAATATAAGGGCAGGTTAGGTTTGCCTTGCAACACTTCTCTCAAGTACTGGCAAGAGGCTTCATTACCTATTGTGACGCACTGTTTTGCAAGCTTGACAAGATTGCTGCTCTTCTCTTCCGCGAAATTTCCCAATGGGCCAATAAACGCAGAGGTAAGGGCAGCACAATCGCGATCCGCCTATTGCAAGGCAGTGGCATAACTACAAGATGCTTCAGGATGCCCAATTTTCTTCCATATAAAAACGATTTCGAGCATTCATTATATGGATGAAAAGAGATAAAAAATAAAAACATAAACACAAATTTTGAGCTACTTAAACTTTCCAAACTACACAAACAATATTATACCAAAATTAAACGGGCTACAACTCTGCATACCAGGATTTTTTCGAACATTCTAAAAATAAAATTTGGTTTTAATAAAACTTTCAGAATTTTTTTTATTTCCATACACATTTGAAACTTTTAGTTATATGGTTATTGTTGCACACCCGGTTTTTTCTGAACATTCTAAAAAAAAAATTTTAATTTTAATGGACATTTTTTTAATACTTTTAAATTTCGTAAAAATTTGAAACTTTGAGTTATATGGTTCTTGTTGTAGTATGAACTGTATTTTTATAAACAAAAAATAGAAAGATTAAAAAAATAAATGTAAAAAAATAAAAATAAAACAAATTTAAAAAAATTTAAAACAACAAAGAAAATAAAAAAAAATTTTAAAAATTTAAAACAATAAAAAAAATTTAAAACAATAAAAAATAAAAAAATAAAAAATTCAAAAAAAATAAAAATTTATTAAAAAAATTAATATATTAAAATCCCATCCCAGCCGCTTAAAATTTGCACTTTATTATACCAAAATTCAATGGGCTAAAAAGCTGCTTACTTATTTTTTTTTTTTAAATTCATGTTAAGAAGCTTAAAATTTAGATGCAAATTTTTTCAATTTTTCTACATAACAAAAAAACTTTGTAAATATTCAAATAAAAGACACTTAGTCATGCACTCAGTTATGCTCGCTATTATATGTAAGACCAATTTAGGGGGGAACGCCACTGTGGGGGATCAAAAAATAGTCGAGTTTTGGGATTTTTTTTTGGAAGCAGGAAGGATTACACATGATTACATCGGACAAAAGGCAATTTATTATATATGTGTTAAACTATGTTGATGTAAATTTTTATTAAAAAATATTGAAAATTGACAAATTTATGTGAATAAACGTAACGAGTTAAAAAAATGACGTCATCTGGTGGCAGCGATACAGCAATGAATAATCATCTGAAATCAAAAAACCAAAAATTTTATTGATCTACACAATAGTGGCTATCGTTTACGTAGCCTTTTTTTTTTTTTTTGACAAAATGGTGGTGATTTGAATTTCGATGTGTGTTTTTCGGGATCCCTACAAAATGCTGTATATCACAATTCTTTTCGTACGAAATACTGTAAATTAACGTAACAAAATTCTGCAGTGACAATATTCTGTATTTACAAAATTCTGTAAAACCAAAATTCTGTACTGTCTTAAAAAAATTCAAAATTGTGTATTGACGAAATTCTGTACTGACGAAATTCTGCATTAACAAAATTCTGTATTTAAAAAATTTTGTATTGACAAAAGTCATCGAAAAAAGGAGTTCTACGCAAAAATACGGTGGATTGCGTAGCCGGAGTCGGACTGATGAGGGTTATTTTTTTGAAGCGCAGCCGAAGGCCGCCCACGCGAAAAGAAGTTCTACGCAAAAATACGGTGGATTGCGTAGCCGGAGTTGGACTGATGAGGGTTATTTTTTTGAAGCGCGGCCGAAGGCCGCCCACGCGAAAAGGAGTTCTACGCAAAAATACGGTGGATTCTATCGAAACTGAAGAAAAAAAGTGCGCACTTTTTTTAAAAAATTTGTTGAATTTCTTATCATTTACTTACAGCATTTCGTCAATACAAAATTTCGTCAATACAGAATTTCGTCAATACAGCATTTCGGCAATACAGAATATTTTTTACAGAATTTTGAAATACAGAATTTCGTATACAGAATTCTATAATACAGAATTCTGAAATACAGAATTTTGGTATACAGCATTTTGTAAACAGAATATTGTATCATACAGCATTACGTACCCAACCCGTGTTTTTCCCATTTTTTTGATTTTCAACAGGCCCAAAAAAAATATTTAGTTATTTTCAAAATTTTGAAAATCGGCCACGTACAACGATAACCCTCGAAAACAAAAATTTTGAAAAAAAGAAAATTAAAATCGGTTCATTAGTGTTCGAAAAATCGTTGCCACCGTATCAAAAAAAGTCGTTTCGAGAAAAACGCGTTTGTAAGCGCTACTGGGCCGAACCGACGGGCGCTCACTTACATAAGTGCACATAGAATCGGAAATTAAGTGAATTTCGCTTTAAAATTTGTACCACATTTTCTTGAGTAGTTATAGGTACTAACAATTTATGCAAAAAAAAAAAAATCGTTTTTTTTTTGTGAAGTTTCACAGAGGCGTTCCCCCTTAATGAAAATTGAACATTCAATTAAACATTGTTTTTAAAGCTTTTTGTGAGTGTTTGATTTCAAAACAAGAGTTAAAATTTGTTCTCTTTACATTTTTCCCCGTCTTACCTTAAAACTAGCATTGCAATAAATATTTAACTATTCACTTGATTTTTTTTGGTTTTTTGAATGGGCCCAAAGCAAAAATTAAATTTTTCTTTAACATAAAACAAGCTACGAAATCCCCCGGTAGCAATTGAATTGATGAATCACGCAATAAATTGCAAAACATTAATTTACTGCAGTAATTGACTTCAGATAATCCAAGCCAACAGTATTTGTGTCTGTGTCTCATCAAATAAGAAATTTATTGCTATCAATATTTTATCAAGTGACAATTTTCCTGATTTCAATTCACATAATTATTTATACACACATACGAGTGTATACATACATACATACAGCAGGGATTATACCCTGCGAAATACCCACATTTGTGAAGTCGCATGAAATCAATTAAGCAGCAAAAGCGTAATTTAAGAAAAAAAAACAAACACTTCAGTCTTCACTTCTGAAATGCAGGGCGTCTAGACGCTTTACAGACTAAGGACGAACTTATTTTTCAAACCGGTCGTGCCAACGGGCGAAGGCAATTAAAAAACCATTGATGAAAATCAAACCAAATCTATCAGCTCCACAAAGCCGAGATCGAATTTACAGTCTACGGACATGCCACGCGCAACGCAACGTCAGTCGGCAACGCCAAACGCCTCATTTCATCGCTCATTTATCATCATAAATTAATAAACGCTGACCTTTAAAAACTTGAAATTCTATGATGACGTATAAATTAAATCTTTGAAAAGCAAAAACACAAACAACAAAAACACGAAAGTGAATAAAAAATCATCCAAAGGGAAAAATACTAAAACAAACGAAAAGAAAAGTAACAAAGAAGATGCATGTGGAAGAGTAGCGTGAGATAGCAAACGGCCGTGCAAAATAAAATTAAAAAGGTTCATACGTGTACATACATAGATGCTTGTGTGTGTGTGAGTATGTGTGGCTAAAAGATTAGCCGCAAAATTAATGAATGAAAAAAGTGTAAATAAGTGTTTATCAACGGCAATTAATAATGCATGCAGAACATGTAAACTTTTGAGCAGCGGGAATGAAATTCAGAGTAGACCTACACACACACGCACACACTTATGTGTGCTAGTTCGAATGGAGGTGTAAGGCAGCATAAGAGTGCTGAGTGGATGAGCTGAGAGAGCGCATGAGAGGCGAATACTATTTTTTATTGTAGTTTTTTTTGTAGTATTTTTTGTTGTAGTTTTTTTTTGTTGTAACTTTTTTGTGTGTTTTACTACAATGCAATACAAAAAAGTGGCGTAACCGTGACGGAAACCGGTAAAACATGCACGTGCTTTGTTTTAGCCGCAAAAGCAGCGGAACACGTTAATGAATCAGATAAAAAGTGATGTGTTGAGTGTGTGAGATGCAATCAGTTGTTGTTGGCGTTGTTGGTGAGTGTGAACAATAATAATAGTTGTGGATGTGCGCATTTTGCATGGTTTTACTATATTTTTTTGTTTACTTTGTATTGCAGTTTACTGCATATAACTTTTTTTATACATAAAGAGCTAAAAAAGTCACATAAAGGACTACTACATAAGCTCAGCCAAATATTACCACGGAATCACTTCACCATTCTCAAAAGTTATCTGGAAAACCGACATTTTTTTATAAAGTTCGAAGACGAATGCTCAAGCATCATGCAAATGACAGCAGGTGTGCCCCAAGGTAGTGTCCTATTGTACCTGATATTTACAGCAGATATACCGATCCCAACCACAAAAAATTGCATGATAGCCACATTCGCGGATGACATGGTTTTAATGGCATCGGATAAAATAGAAAAAAACGCGACTGACATTCTTCAACAAACAATAAATAACACCGTATCATGGTTCGATAATTGGGGAATAGAAGTCAACAAAGATAAAACGGTACAAGTAATATATACAAACAGAAAGCCCAAGAAACATAAATTAACAATAAAAAACAATGAAATAAAAATCCTTTCTAGTTCAAAGTACCTTGGCATAACTATAGATGAAGAACTAAATTGGAAACGACATATACAAAACAAACGAAATGAAATCAAAAACAAGTTCAGACAATTATATTGGCTGTTGGCTAAAAATTCAATACTAAGCCTTAACAACAAAGTAGTGATATATAAATCTATAATCTCACCGATTTGGAAATATTTTTTTTTTTTTTTTTTTTTATTATTATTTACATTGTAACTAGTTAATAAATTATAAACTAACGAACAATTTGGATTTATTTTTGTACAATACAACTAAATTTAAAAATACTCTGCATCAGGCTTGCAGGGAAATGGGCTACTGCGTGAGTTGGTGCGGTTTTTTTCGTTTCAGCCTTTCTTTCCATTTAACGGGGTCAATTAGGGCTGAGGCTTCGCTATTTACATGGTGGCGTAGTCTTTCCATATGAGACTTAGCGTTGATGTTGATCGAAGTGGCAACTGATTCGATGCCAAGGTCGCGTTCGATATCGGTGTTACGGACGTACCAAGGTGCATTAACAGCGCATCGTAGTACCTTATTTTGGAATCTTTGTATGGATTTTATGTTGGTTGAGCTTGAGCAGCCCCATAGCTGGATCCCATATGTCCAAATTGGTTTAAGCACCTGCTTATATAAAAGAATTTTATTGTATAGGGATAAGGCTGATTGGTTGCCCATAAGCCAGTACATATTTCTAAATCTGATATCTAACTCTTCTCTTTTCTTTTTAACGTGAGCATTCCATCTAAGCTTGGTATCTAGTGTCATACCTAAGTATTTGGCGGTGTTGTGATGCGGGATTTGTACGCCGTTTATATGTAGTGGCAGATATTTGATTTTCTTCTGTGTGAAGTCTAAATGAACCGATTTTGTTTCGTTTAGTTTTATGCGCCATTTAATGGTCCACTCGGAGATTTTATTTAAATAAATTTGAAGGTTTTTGATTGAGTCAATCTGAGTTTCTCCTACCGATAAGATGGCTGTGTCGTCAGCAAAAGTTGCGGTGGAGCAATTTATGTCAATAGGTAGATCACACGTAAAAAGAATATAAAGAATGGGCCCCAGCACGCTGCCCTGTGGGACGCCAGCTTTAATTTCCTTAAGTTCGGAATATGTGTCTTCGTATTTTATTCGGAAAAAACGATCGGATAAGTACGATTTTAGAACATTAAAATATTGTATTGGTAGAAGCGCATTTATTTTGTTGAGGAGCCCAATGTGGCAAACTTTGTCAAAGGCTTTAGACACGTCGAGAAAGACAGCAGAGCACACCTTTTTTTCCTCAAAGGCGTTTTCAATGATGCGAGTAATTCTGTGCACTTGATCGATGGTAGAATGTTTTGTGCGAAAACCAAATTGATGCACTGGTATTATATTTCTTTGCTTAATAATTATGTTGAGACGTTTGGCTAAAAGCTTTTCCATCAGTTTTGATATAATTGGTAGGAGCGAGATAGGCCGATAAGATGTGACATCATGCGCTGGCTTCCCTGGTTTATTAAACATAATTATTTCAGCAGTTTTCCAATATATTGAGATATGGTGCAATTTGAATGTGGCGTTCATTATTTCAGTAAACCTAGATATCGTGCATTGAGGAAGTTGTTTTAAAATTTCAGCAGTAATAAGATCATACCCAGGCGCTTTTTTTGATTTTAGTTTATTTATTTCACCAAGCAATTCGGAATCCGTAACAAGGGGAATTTCGGCATCAGTTTCATAGGTAAGTGGCTGCATTCCGGCTATCCTCGACGTGTCATATGGCTTAAAGATGCCCTCGAGGTACTCAGCAAAAACATTAGCTTTTTCTTTACTGCTTTTGGCCCAAGAACCGTCTTCTTTTTTGATTGGTGGGTACTGTGTTACTGGCTGTGAAAAGTTTTTTGTACATTTCCAGAGCGAGTAATCAGTGCTGCGTTCGTTCGATAAGCTCTTTAGATACGTACTCAGAGATCTGTTTTTAAAATCTTTTATTTTCCTGGAAATTTCTTTCGTAATTTTATTTAGTCGTTTTTTGTCGGAGGGAGATCTTGTTTGCTGCCATCGTCTTCGTATTTTGCGTTTTTCTGCGACCATATCTTTAATATCTTTGGTATATTTATGACCTGATGTGACAAACTTTTTTTCCGAAGTGCTACTCCAGGCTGCCAGTTGTATAAGGTTAGATAATCTTAATATTTCATCATCTAAATCGGAAGTGTTGGTAATTTCTACATTGTGATTATCCGCGGTTAAAACGTTCCTAAAATATTCCCAATCCGTACATTTATTTGTTAGCGTAAATGGCAATTTCTTGATAAGCGCATTTTCATATAATGTTAATAAAATTGGAGAATGATCCGAGTTCATATCCAACCCGCTTTCTATGCTGATATAATTAGCTGATATTTTTTTGGCAATGAAAAAATCGATTAGGTCGGGTATTTTTTGTGAATCCGTTGGCCAGTATGTTGGAGTCCCAGTAGAAAATGTTATACATCCAGTCTGTTGAAGAGCTTTGCATAATTCTCTACCTTTTGTAGTGGTTAATCTCGAGCCCCAGTGTGTGTGCTTCGCATTGAAGTCACCGCCCATTAAAAATCGGTTGTCGTGACTATTAATTAGCTCTATGTATTGGTCGCATTTGATCTGATGTTTTGGGGGACTATAAACTGCAGTGACTGATAAATTCCTATCACTCTCCACTGTTATGGTTATTGCTTGAAATTCAGGTATAGAGATGCTGCCTTCTTCGTAATGCTTTATATTGTTTCTTATAATAATAGCAGCGCCTCCTCGTGCGGCGTTGTTTGGGTGAATTGAATGGTATGTATTGTAGTTTTTGAATTTGATATATGACTGCTTGGTAAAGTGCGTCTCGGATATTAGGCAGATGTCGATTTTTTCGGTTTCTAAAATCATTTCCAGCTCGCTTTGATGTTTAAACAAGCCGTTTGCATTCCATAGCATTATTTTTAAAAATTTAGTCATTTTTATTCAACTAGGTGTAGTGTTTTTTCGATCTTCTGCAATCTCTTTTCTAGTGCAGTCATATACTCGTTTTGTGTCGTTATTTTTTCCAATATTTGTTGTAGTATGTTAGCGTTTTCCGAGTGATTGTTTCCTTTTACTACCTGTGAGAATGTGGGTCTTTTAAGTGGTGTAGTATTGTTTTGCAAAATTGGTTTGCTGGTAAGGTTATTTGGGTAGCTACCTATAATATTTTTATTTATATTTTTGCCTTGAGTACTATTTATATTATTTTTTATTTTTGAGCCAGCTCGTTGATCACGTATCTTTTGTAGTTCTTTGGCAACAACACATCCCCTGTAGTTCGCAGGATGGGACTCACCACAATTGCAGCATTTTGGTTGTTGTTGTTCAAGCTTTGTGCATTCAATCGTTTTATGCTTCCCTGCGCATTTGACACACCTTGGTTGTTTGCCACAGTAGTTTTGCGTGTGCCCATACGCCTGGCATGATTTGCATTGCGGTATGAGTTTTGATTGCCTCACTGCTTCTATAGTAACAACAGAGTGTAAGATAGTTTTTACTTCATGTATTTTCTTAATGTTTTCACTGGAATCAAACGTAAGGAGAAACATATCTAAAGGTTCTTTAGTTTTCCATTTCAATTTATTGACTGCGCTGATGGCTTTAAGTCCTTGTTTTTGAAGATTTGATATTATTTCTCCTGGATCACTCGTATGATGCAAGTTCTTTACCATCACCTTAACCGGCCGGGCTTGCTTGTTTTCATATGTATACCAAGATAGGTTTTTATTGGTCAGCATTTTTGTCAGGTTTCTATAGTCATCAGGATCTGATGCATTGATTTTGTAAGTATTATTGTTTAGAAGTTTAATAAGAAACTCTTTTTTCATTTCCTTTTTCGCAATATTAAAAATTTGTTGGTAATCGCATTCTCCAGATATCATTATTGGTGGAGGTCGTGGGATTTTCTTCTCTTTTTGCTCAAAGGATGCTTTTGCAGTCACTTTTGAGTTAGAAGCCTGTATTTCAGGTGATACTTCAGCCTTCCTTTTCTTACTTGGCCTTTTTTTTAGGATCCAATCCGTCTCTCGTGCAAGTTCTTCTTCATCCGTTTCATATTGTACGTTAGTATCATTTTTTTTAGGAGGTGTACTATTTTTTTTAAGGTTTTTATTTTCTGTTTTGAGTAAATCTAATTCATTCTTTAACTCCATGCACATTTTTTCCATATTTTTTAACTGGTTAGCTTGTTGGCTTATTATGTTTTGATAGTGGATTAAGTTATTTGCCATAATTTCATGGTTTTTCGCTAGTTGGCCACCTCCGGGTGGAGGCGTTCGTTGCATAATTTATGTAATTCGTAGTGTGCGCTGGGATATATGTATGTTTAAACACTTATCTACTAACACAGCACTTTGGGTTCGAAGTTTAGTCGGTATAGTAGATACCTTTTCGTTGAGTCGGTAATGCAGTTAACGATGACAGCTGTTCTTTCGACCCACGAGATTGTTTGTTTACGTGATTGTTTACACTCTCTATAGCGGGTTTTTTTTTTTTTTGTTTTTTTTTTTTTTTTTTTTTTTTATTGTAATGTTTTTTTTTTTTTTTTGTTTTGTTTTTTGTTTTTTTGTTTCTCTCTCTTCTATTGTTCTTTGTTTTCGTGTTTAGTCTACCGTACAATAATATATGTACATATATGCACAGCGAAACTAAAAACGCATGAATATGTATTTTGCTAATCACAAGTTTTGTTCACATGTACATATGTGTGTATATCAATAATCACAGGCTCAATATGTCACCATTAAAATGGTTAAAAGTCACCAACGATATTAATACACTTAAAAACTGCGGAGCGAAATCAAAACACGTCTGTTTCCTCCAAATGGTTTTAAATTATTGGAAATATGGCATTGAAATCTGGGGCACAGCAAAAAAAAACCAATATCAAAATAATTCAAAGGACGCAATCTAAAATACTTCGAACAATAACAAAAGCAGGCTGGTATATACCAAACGACGTGATCCACAGCGACCTCAATATCGACACAATAGATGACACAATTAGAAAATACAGCATCAAGCATATACAACGACTAACAAATCATCAAAATGAACAAATGCGAATGCGCAAACTACCACAATCGGAGAAAGCGGGAAAACGAAGATTAAAACGATTAACTCCAACAAAACTCACAATTTAACAAAACAATAAAGAAAAACAAAAATATTAATAATAATAAATAATAATAATAATAAATAATAATAATAATAAATAATAATAATAATAATTTATAATAATTAATAATAATAATAATTATAACACAGAAAATAATGTAAGGTAGCATAATCTGAAGCAAAATTGAATGTTTATCTAGCATTGGTTAGAGAACAAAGAATTCCAATACTACTTTAAAAATAATTACTTATTGTTAAAATTTAACAGATTGTAATTTAAAAAGGGAAATAATAAAAAAAAAAAATTTTCAATGATTTTCCGTAGAAATTGAAAATTAAAAAATTAAAAAAAAAAACAATAGGTTAGGTTAGCCTGGTTGGCAACAAGCCACGCATAGACCTTTTGGTCCCTAGCGATACCGATGGAGGCCGACCTCTATGAATACCGAAAGTAGACATCATGTAGGATGGCAGCGATTTTGGCGAATCTAAGCAGCGCTGGGAGATCCGCTTTTTAGACGTTCCCCAGACCCTCAAACAATGGGGCTCCCAGGCATTTTAAACGCGTTTTTAATAATGCCGGACAAACGCACAGTAGGTGTTCTAAAGTTTCCTCAACATCCTCTCTGCATTTCCTGCATTTGCCCGTGTTAGCAATCCCTATCTTGTACGCCTGTGCAGCCAATAAATTATGACCTGCTAGCATACCTATGATACCGTAATTTCGAATTGAGTCAGTTTTTTGTCGTAAGTCTACACACGACTTGGAGCTATGAAAGAACTTTGGTTGCCTTGTCACCTTTCAGGAAGCGATGGTTTTATATATAATAGTACTTCATGAGACGTGGCTTACCCCAGACATCTGGCGAAAAGCATTTTTACTTCACCTAATATTTGGGCTTATATTTAAATGCCTATAGGGTTGCATAGTTTGAAGTGTTTTTGTGTTTTTTTTTGTTTTTTGTTTTGTTTTGTTTTTAATTAATTAACAAATTTTTATTTTTTTTTGCTTTCTTTATATTTATGAGATTTTTTTTTTATTATTTTTTGTTTTGTTTTTTTCTTAGTTGTCGTAAACCTAATTTGGAATGCTGTGCTTTTAAATGACGTGCCTTTAATTGTTTAAGTTTCGTCATGATGGAACGACATTTTTTCATATATGTGCATACAGCTACGGTTAAAATAATAGCACCATAGGCTGTTGCGAAATTCAAAATTTAAAAAGTTTGAAAAGAACTCAATTTTGTGAACATAAAAAAGTGTTACTTAATTAATTAGTCTATCAACATATTTTTAAAAAGAAGGGACCCCATTTTTCTTGCATATTTCAAAATATATTCACTTAATAAGTTATTTCAATCAAAAGGTCTGACAAGGCGGTAACAAAAATAGCACTATTTCAATCACAATGGCGAAAACAAAAAATTAAATTAAAAATGTAACACAAAAGTACTTTTAGTCCATAACTATGATATTTAACTAGTGTGTTAATACTTCGTTGAGTATCCTTTATTGGCAATTACGGCCACACAGCGCCTTGGCATAGAATCCCCTAAATCCTGGCATCTAGTAATCGGAATTCTCTCCCAACTTTCCTTTACAACCATCCAAAGGGCCAAATTACTAGTTGAATTGCAAGTGTGAACTGTATTTTGAGCATTAGTCCACAAATTCTCAATTGGGTTAAGATCTGGAGACTGTGGGGGCCATCCCATGACGTTGATTGTGTTGTCTCCAAACCAGTTTTTAGCCTTTTTGCTCGTGTGCTTGGGGTTTTGTCCTGCTGGAAGACCCATTTTAATGGCATTCCATTTACATTACATTTTGCAAGATGTCGACAAAGACGTGCTGATCCATGATCCTCCTAATCCAATGAATCGGACCTACTCCATAATAGGAAAAGCACGCCCATATCTTAATGCTAAAACTCCCATGTTTAATGGTATTTTTCTTGTACATCGGTCTATATTCTTCATTTGGTGGTCTCCTAACGTAACTACGAGATCCAGTCCCTCCATACAACACGATTTTGCTCTCATCTGTCCACAATATGTTTCTCCATTTTTTCCACTGGCCAATTGGAGTATTGCTTAGCAAGTTTCATGCGTTTAGCTGCGTGTTTAATGGTCAAAAGCGGAACTTTTCTCGGACTACAAGCGTTGAGATTATTTTCTCTCAGTCGAGTGCGAATGATTTCAACAGATGCAGCAAAATATATTTAGGTCCTTTTTAAGCTCCGTTGCTGGCTTGAATGGCTCCTTCTTGCTCTGTCTAACCAATCGCTTGACGAGTATTGGCGACGACATAATAGGTTTTCGTCCACGAGACTCTACTTTTTGGACGAATTTCTTGGGATTACTAATTATTATATTATTATTATTAGCTTTTTGTAATAAAATAACTTATTATTAACTTCAATGTTCTCCATCGTGTATGAAGGCATTTCACAGTTCGACCCTTATACAATATTTCAACTCTCATTCCGGCACCTTGGACATATTGGATTCGCTCTTTACCGTTAAGAAAGTGATACTATCCTCTTTCAATAAATGAATGATGACAGAATATTTTTAAATTTGTATTCTGCTGATGACTTTTCCCTGTACTTGAACTGCTTTATAACTTGAACTGTTGGCAGAAGGGGGGTAATCGTTGCGCCTGGAGAATAATCGTTACAATATAAAGAATATTGAAATTGTGAAGGTATAGAAATAGCAGAGAAGGGAAAACTTTACCGGCAACCGAATTCTGCCCGCTCAATTTACACAAATTCACACACTCGTGCAATCAGTCGTTGTTCAGACGGCAACGAAGCAATATGAATGGATACTGTGTTGATTTTTTTTGTATTTCACCAACACAATCTCAGTTTTTTCACAAACAAACCGTTGTCATGGCCCGAGTGACGTCAACCAATCAGTTGATTCTTTCCCATTCACTAAGAGCCGATTAACGGTCTGATCTCGGTCAAACCTTCTGAATTATTTTCACCATTGTTGCAATAGCATGCTACATTTTACCCTCTCACTCACCCCTTCTATTTGCCCAGCTTGTATTCAGCTTTGCTCAATCTTAAGACATTATACGCTCTTTTGTTGTCTAACTTTGGGCACAACAACCTTGGAACACACACCGAGTTGAATTTTTACTTCAGCGAGTATTTTCTGAGATTTTTTCTAAAGAGACCAAATACTGGGGATAGTCCGTATCAGGATTCAAACCAACTTTAAGGCATTTTAGCAGTCCCTTTGGAATTCACCCAAGGTCTCTAGACGTGCGTCCATAATTGGTTCGTCCCCACTTATAGGATTTCTGTACCCTCATCCGGCAAGGCCATGCAGAAATGAAGGCTTGTTAGTCAGTTTATAAGATTTAATAGTAGATATCTAGCCAGGAGCAAGGAGTCAATAGTAGGTATTAAACAAAACTCAAGATCGCTTCATCAGTAAACATCCAGCCTTCTACGCCATACATACGCACTACAGCCATTGTGAGAAGCGAAAGACACAATTTTTGCCTTTTAATTTAAATAATTTAAACAAACCAAAATAAATCACTAAATTTCCTCTCTTCGCCTTTTGAACAATTTTTGCCGCTCTATTTTCCACTTCAGCAGCATTCATTCGCGATTTTATCTAAACAATCTCTTTTCAAACTGCAACAACAAATAAATTGCCAATTTAGATAAAAGGAAATTCTGCTATAAACTAAAACAACAAACAATAGAAACTTTTATGCGCAGTTTTCCAGAAACCCAAATAAATAAAATTTATTTTTAGAAAAAGAGAAAAAGCGAAATTCAGAGGTAAATAAGGTAAGGAAGCAAAATAAACAAGTGGGATATTTGGTAGTGCGAAAATGGGGTAGGAGGATGGAAACAGTGACAAAATCACACAAAAGCAAGGAAAGGGCAACAACGAAACATTTTAAATTGAATTGGTTTGGAACCAAAAATAAAAATATTAAAAAATCGTATAAACAAAGTATGCACACAAAATTTGATTTTCACACAAAATAAAACAAATATTCACAGTTCCAAGCAATTTCATCGAGTCGCAAGTGACTTGCTACTATGCGCTAATTTTGCATTTAATTATTGGAGATGCTTGTGTGTACGGAGCGGAAATATGACGCTCGGCATACGTCACGCGTACAAAAAAAGCCACATATCCGCATTCATATTTGCACACAGCCTGAGCTTGCATTTACGAATCAAAGTGCAATGATAATTTTGGAACAAATCCAGCAATAAATATGAATATTTCGGCGAAACTGATAAAAAGAAAAATTGTATATGCAAAATGCGGATAATTGGCGATTAGGACGAAAATAGACAGACTGGCAATAGGTGGGTAAACGAAGAGCAATTGTGAGAGTTATTGTAAAAGAATAAGAGGATTATAAAAAAAAATATAAAATATAAAAAAAAAAATTAAAAAAGAATATAAAAAACAAAAATTAAATATTGTAAAAATATAAAATAAAGTTGTGGAGAAAATAAAAAAAAAAAATTTTTTAAATAAAAAAAAATATAAAAAAAATTAAAAACAAAAATAAATTAAAAAAATAAAATAAAGTTGTGGATTACTGCGAAATATTATATATATAACGAATAACAAATAATCATGAGCTAAAACTTTTAGCAAAACACGAAACTGTGATAAGATTTATAAAATCTCAGAGGATAAGATGGCTCGGACACGTGTTTAGAATGTCCAAGGAGAAAACAACTCGAAAGGTAGTTGAATTACGTCCTGTAGGAGGCCGAATGAGAGGACGCCCCAGAAAGAGATGGCTCGAAGACGTTGAAGATGATCTTTCAAAGCTGAACGTGTGGCGGTGGAAAAAAGTAGACTTAGGTAGAGACGAGTGGCGAAAGGTTGTGAATGAAGCAATGGTTCACCAAGGACTGTGATGCTAAGAAGAAGAAGACATCTTTTTCAAAGAATATACCGCAAGATGGAGTTCACTGCGAAAAATCCGGAACGAAACGTATCCAAAGACTAAAAAACTGCGTTCACGAAATTTTTCCGAAAATCCTGAGTAAATGTTTGAAATTTCGATGAGATTTGTCGAATTTTTACACATTTTATATGAAGTTCGAAACTTTGCTTTATATGGTTTTTATTGTAGAGAGGACTTGATGAATCGAATCCGAGCATGCAGGCCCACATAACACTCTGTGTACGTACATACTATCGGGATACTAAACAGTTAGGCATATGGCTACCAGGGTCGATGTCAGTCTTAAATTAAGGTTCTTAGGCAGGCAAAAACGAATTCGAATTTGTATGGGAGTGTCGAAGATCTCTTAAATCTTTCTGTACTGGATTGGGGGAACTGAAGAAGCGGAATCTAGTTCACGCATACAGGCTCCCATGATACTCTAATTTCACAAGATTAGAGAAAAAGGTTAAAGCTGCTGCTGACGGCAGGTGTACTAATTTGTACTTTATAACTAGAATTAAAATGAATTACGAGCACGGAACTTACCAAGAGACTAAAAGGCGCATAGAAAGCTTCCACGTAAATATCACGAGGACGCTAAACTGTTAGGCATTCGACTAATACGCTGGAAGCCACGCATAGCGATTTCTATAGGAGCTCTGGCAATGAGAAATAGACTTAATCCATTCAGAATTTCCTGTGTGAAAGTACCGGGCGCGCCGAAAAGCCGAAAAGTGCACTTCAGATTGTTGGAAGCCCAGCCTGGCTAGATACAATCTCGCTGATGGAGCTAATTGCATTCGCTAAAAGCTTGTAATTATTTAGGAACCTGCAGGAACAGAAGTGAGGGTACTGTGCTACTGGCCATATGGTCACTTATTTCGAAGCACCGACTAATTATTGCTTCATTGATTGTAAAAACAAGGAGAAACAGAAACCATGTATGGCGAAGAATCCATTTAAAATTATAGGCTCAGAACTTCTTCGAGGATATACATATTTAGTTTGGGCTGAAGCTTGCCGAAGGAACTGATTGGATGTATTGTAGTAAATTGTTGCAATAGTTCGAGGAGTAATACTGGATTTACTGCATTATAGAGGGAGAGAACATGTTCAAGGATATAGTCAGTTTAGGCGCAATCTGGCTAAAGAGTCTGATTGCGTTCGCTAAAAGAACGCGAGTTTTAAAAAATGTGCAGGAATTGCACTTATATATCTTTCCCGGGATTCTATAGTCACTTAGTAAACTATCTCCTTCCAACAGTCGCCCATCTAATCTAACTTCATCATCATTCGTAGCTTCACACCTCGTTGTGAGCCTTAGCTTTCTCCACAATTCTTCTCCATGCATCTCGGTCCATAGCCAGACTACGTTAGTTGGTCACTACTAAGTTTCTTAGATCGTCCTCAACGTTTGTCTAGCCATCCCTTCCGCGGTTGTTGTTATTGTAGCAGCATAAACATTCCCCAATGCTGCTGGAGTGACAGTCCTTGGTCGGATATAAATCCGGGCCATTCCGGTAACGTAGAACCGACTGTTGTGGGAACGCATTCCGCGGTTATCCGATTCGCTTCTCACCTAGCATGCGCGCATTTACAACTTTGCGAGGTATTCATTTATCGGATGCGCTGCGATTTGGCACACTGCACAACGTTTTCCCCTTGGGGGTAAAGTCCTTAGTAGGGACTCTTCTAGCTCGCTGTGAAATCTGATGCGATATAGCTTATGTGCTTCTCATATCCGAGCGCGTCTTCTTAGTGTTGCGTGCATCCGAGGCCTTTGTGATGATATGTGTTTTAGTGATAAGGTTAGCAGCCCTAAGTACAACCCCCAACTTGGAGGGCCAGCTCTCAGTTTTTATGTTCCCCTGAGAGCAGCGTGGCCTGGCTATACCTCCAGACACTAGGTTTGATTTTGCTAGTGATGAGATTTTCCCGTTTCCTCAAACGCGTTTTCTTTATCCGTGCTTGGAATCGCCAGCCTAAACTTGCGGATGTAATCTAAATCTTAAACTAACTATTATTATTATATTGATATTTTAGTTGTAACACAAAAATAATGAAAACAATTTTTTTTCTAAATTTTCAGGTTCTCACCAGTTATCTCCCGTGGCATCACTCGATTATGCTTTTTGAGGACTTAACATAAATTTGAAAATATCATAATGTTGCATTTTTCTACACGTCGCCGTGGAGTATTTCTATCTCCATAAGCATTTAAAGTAACGAATAAACATATAGATAAGCAATTTGGAAATTGTGAAAAAAAAACGCAAGTAATTAAGTATTAAAAAGGAACATCTTTTACGCAACATATTTCTAGTCAAATCGAAAATTTCAAAAAAATAAAATAAATATAAAGAAATAAAAAAGAAACCAGTCACAAAGACCAGCGAGTGGAGTAAGAAAGCGTACACCAAAGAAGAAAGGACAGACAGCAAGAAAAGGTATTTGAGGCAAATCATAGAGCAAAGAAGGGCAAAGTAGAAGAGTTCTTCTTAAAGTATTTGGAAAAGAAGAGCATAAAACTTCCTCCACTCTTTCGAAGTAAAAGTATTTAGAAAAAAAAAAAAAGAAAATGCCTTACAATCGTGACACATCGGCAGCCCAGGCTGATAAATTGAGCGGCATCGAGGAGGAGAGTGATTTGTATGAGGGCTTCGCACCGCACGTCGATACCGCAGAAATAAAAAGTTTAGATTTCTACAATCAAAAGCCGTCAACTGGTAAGTGCTTTGAGAAATGAATATTCTATCTACCCTGCTTCTACAATAACTAAGTGCAGATATTTATTTATTTTGGCTGCGTCATTCGCAAGCGGCGTGATTTGCAAAAAAAATTCGAACAAATTACCAAAAATACTGAAATTTGGTTTGCGTGCTTATGAATTGAATGCAAGTTTTCTATTACTACATAAAAATATTTCATAAGTATTTGAAAAATCGAAAATTTACACTTAGCCAAAATAAATTTTTCAAAATCTATTTATTCCGATTTTTTGATGAATGCATGTGGATACATACATACATATGTACATGTAAATGTACAGTATGCAAAGTTCGTATTAGTACACCCTCTTACAAATAAAATTACCACGTATATTTTCAAATTTACTTTAAAGCAATTGATTTCAATCGTAGTGAGGTATTGTATAATTCATAAAAAAATAGAATAATAACAAAAACTCCGAAACATTTGCTTAGAATTGAAAAAAATAGCTTTAGAGCAGTGTAGCTATTTCTACTGCAGGCAAAATTCGTATTAGTACACTTAGTATGCGTTGAATTTGTAAACAATTTGTTGGTATTTACCGTTATTTTCGAAACGATTATGTTAAACATTCTATGTTTAACCTTGGGCAGTTGCATTTTAGTAGCCATTTGTTGAAGTTCGCGGAGTTAGTTTGCAATGTCCCCTAAAGTAAGTGAATTATCAAACGAAACTAGGAGATTAATAATAAATATGAACAAAAACGGAAAGTCTTTACGCGAAATTGCGAGAACATTGCAAAAAAGTGTGTCTACAATACAAAACGTAGTCAAAATTTATTGAGACAGTGGAAGGATTGTCAAAAAGCTTCGAAATGTGAACAGGGCAAAGCTTGGACAGAGGCACAAGACTTATTTGAAACGCCTTATCAGGAAAGATCCCACCGTCAGTGGAGTTTCACTAGCTGCAGAACCAGAAAAATACTTTTCTATCAAAGTTACACCTCAAACAGTGCGCAATTATGAAAAAAAAATTGGGATTTAGAAGCAGAACTGCGGTTAGAAAACCGTATGTAAGCTCAGTCAATAGAAGAAAGCGTGTTATATTCGCCAGGCAATATTTAAACAAAAATATGCGGTCTTGGAAAAAGGTAATTTTTTCGGACGAGTGTAAATTTAATATAAAAAGGTCCGATGGACGCATACAAATTTTGAGAGAGTGTAACACTAGCCTTCAAAAACGAAATCTGCACCTTTCTTTCAAGCACGGTGGTGGTTCTCTGATGGTATGGGGATGTTTCGGGGCAAACGGAGTAGGAAAGTTGAATTTTATTGATGGAATTATGACTGCGAGGCAATATATTGATATTTTAAAAAAGAATCTACGCAAAAGTGCCAAAAAATTGGGTTGCAAAAAAAAATTTATATTCCAACAAGATAACGACCCTAGGCACACGGCGTTGGATACAAGGTTATCGATCCTTTATAACTGCCCAAATTATCTCAAAACACCACCACAAAGCCCGGATATTAATCCCATAGAAAATGTATGGTCGATTTTCAAAAAGCAACTGAAACATCATCAAATAAGGAACCGAGAACATTTAAAAAAAGTCCTCAAATCAGAGCGGGAGAAGATTTCTCCAAATCTCACAAAAAAATTGGTGGATTCTATGCCGAAGAGATTGTCTGCTGTTCTAAGGCAACGAGGGTATCCTACAAAATATTAATTTTCTGAACTATCTTTTATTTACTCTTGAAACCATTAAAAATACATGTGTCCTAATACGAATTATGCTTCTGGGAAAAGTGTTAATTTTTTTTTTCTTTTTTTTGCAATTCAATACACTTTGTGAGCGGTTTTGTTATTTGGCCTTATTTTAGTTAATTATCTATAAAATAAAACGGTGTAAAGCATTTGTTTTAAAATTAATTTGAAAATATACATGGTTTTTTTTATTTATAAGGGGGTGTACTAATACGAATTTTGCATACTGTATATATTTTCTCGTTTGGTTTTTGTGCAGCCATTGGGAATATTCTCTAATTTGATTGAGTGCTGTGTCCAACACCAATAACAACAACAACTACAAATAGTAAAGGAAATAAATGGTTTACAAAATTCCTTTTAGGCTAAAAATAAAACTGCCTCAAGCGTTTTTGCCGCATTGCCGCATTCCATATTTGTAAACTAACATTTTGCCATTCAAAAATATCTGATTTTATTTCATTTAAAATTTTTAATTTCTTTCTGTCGATTAACTATGAAAAATGGCAATCTAAATTGCTATCAAAATAAACACAAGCCGCAACTAATAAATAAATAAATATTAAATTGCATTCAGTTCATAAAATTTTGTTGATGTGTGTGTGTTGTTTAGCGACTGGTTGCACTACAACCCTGCAGGAAAAAATACTACCACATCACTCTCCAGCTTAACCAGTTCGCGTTCTATATTTTTTTCATGTTAGCAAATGGTATTTTTACGTCCTTCGTCCTATGAAATGTCAGTTGTTTGGTCAGCTACCAGCTCATTCCAGCCCAAAATACCTCGTTATAGAAAAGTTAAAATACATAATTTTTCATGCCTCTCCGCGTATTGCGGTCGCTTCTTCTCCCAGTGATTGTTTCGCGTAGTTTTAACAATTCATAATAAATAACACCAACTTGGTCCCACCAAATACATAGCATAACCTTCGCTGCGTGAATATTCGGTATTCGGTCGAGGCGACGACGTAGAAGCATGACCGGGCAGTCCCCATGACTTTCTTTTCTTTGGATTCTTAGTTTGAATTCATAAGGAACCCAAGTTTCCTATTTCTGAATCATTCCCAAAGCATGAAATCGCTTGGAAATGGATTGGCGGGTAACTCCTAATACTGAAGCAAGCTCTTCTTGCGTTTGACACGGACCCTCATTGAGCAATGCCTCCAATTCAGCGTCTTCGAAGGTTTTTGGCCTTCCTTCACGCGGACGGTCATCAACATTAAAATCACCGTCTTAGGAGCGACGGAACCGATCTCGGCACGTTGTTTCACTTAAAGCAGCATCTCCATAAACTTTTTGTAGCTCTCGATGCGCTTCAGCCGCCGTTTTTTTCGAATGAAAGAGGAAAATCAACACTTCCCCCAAATGACGATTATTCGGCACAAAATCAGACATTTTCACAAAACCAAAAGTTATGATACCAAAACAAATTCACTGATGTGTCGAAGCAGTTTGTATACCATATGTCTAAGCTTGGTTTATGACGTTTAGGTTATGTTAGAATCGACTAGCACATACTGCTGGCGGCATCTATTGACAAACAGCGGGAACTTAGTTGCGCACCTAATAATAAAATAATAAAATTTATGGTATTCGCTTTAGGAACCTAAATAAAATTAATGTTAGTTGAATTTCAGATTAATAAGAGAAGAGGTCTTTCAAAAGACGCGCCTAGATGTTGTTTCAAAATAAAACATGTAAAAATTTAAATGCTTCAGGCTTCATAATTATTTTTATTTTCATGTTTTTTTTTTAAATACGAATTTTAACCATTATATCCAAAATAACAATGATAAGAATTAACAGTATGTGAAAAATTACGTTATTTAAATGTTCACCATGAGCACGAGGCTTACAGGTAAAATCCGCAAAGCAATCGATTCGTGAAATTGTTGAGAACGTTGAGATATCGATGTTGAAGGTTGTTCAGGAACACTTTGCGCTACAGCAACAATATTCTCAACAAAACGTCCAGTGTTGTCGACCAGTCCGTTTTCTATCCTCGACAGAATAAGTTTCCTTAAATTTGTTCACCAACCTTTGAATTGTCGACTCACTCGGAGGATTATTTGTACCAAAAAAATAACGAATTTTGCGATAAGTTGTTCTTAAAGATCGCTAATTTTTATAATAAGTTTCAATAATTTTAACACATCTGTCGGGTAAACTTGTCCATTTTGAGCAATTCAAAGGAGACATAAAAAGTTACCGTCGAGCAATTATTCACTATTGACTACGCTAGGCGTCACTTTGGTCTTTTATGTGTCAAGTTGCTGCGAGTATTTTAGAATATTGTAGAAAAAAAAACGACTTAAGTGCTTGCCAAAAAAAAAATTTTGTTGTGGCAAAAATAGTCAATATTAAATTGTAAGTGTCTGGAAAATATTTATACGTGAATGGTGTGAAACAAGTTTTTCTCTCCTACTCTGAACTAGTGCAACAATATCATATTATATAAATATGAAAGTGAATAAATTTTATGCAAATATTAATTGATTGTTGTCTTTATTTGATAGACTAGGATATAGGCTTTAAAAAAGAAAAATTATTAATCAGTACCTACTTATATGTACATAATCATCTATTCATCGCGAGGCAGTGGGACGTTCATAGACGAGTCTCAATCTTTTTTATCTAAAAAAAAAAAAAAAATTAACAATTTTGCAGACAAATTGATCTGTTTACTGCTGATATTATTCTAAATTAATAAAATATTATTAGTAAATGAGGAACTAGTATGAATTCTTGTAATAAATACCAGTATCTGAACTAGAATGTTTCCATATTAGCTTGGCTCTCCCTGCAGGTGCACATGCGATTTATGGGTGTATTGTAAGCCTATATATTTTTGCTGAAAACAGTATTAAATCATTGTCCAATTTATATTCATATTATTCTAATAATTGTATTTCTATAAAATATTTGAAAATCATAAAATTTTAACACTCCTTTATTATAGAAACAAACAAATAAAATTAAAATAAAAGAAAAAACATAAATAAAACACTGTAATAAAAAAATAAGGAAAAAATTGTATTAAAAAAAAATAAAAGAAATAAATCAATGCAAAGAAAAAGCAATAAGAAAAATATGTTCATAAAAAAGAAGCTATAAAAAAGTTATTAAAAAAAATAAATAAATTAAAAAAATGAAATAAAAAATAAATACAAATTAAAAACACAAATTATTTAAAACAAATTTTTTTTTTTCTGTTAATATAAACATATACAATATAAAATACATAACGCTGTTTGGTGACACTGCAACTAAAGGGTGATTTTTTAGGAGCTATAGGAAAGTTTTTCAAAAAAACGCACGTGCAATTCAAAAAAATTCATGAAATTTTTATTTAAATCGATAGTACTGTCCATATACATAATTTAATGTTTGAAGATTATTTCATGCAAATGTTGACCGCGACTGCGCTTCAAATGATGGACCGCTTAGTCCAATTTTGGCATACTCTTTCCAATGTTTCGGCCGGTATCTCACATATAAATGCTTTAATGTTGTCTTCCAATGCGTTAATTTAAGCAGGCTTGTCTGAATAGACATGAGCTTTAACATAGCCCCACAAAAAATAATCTAAAGGCGTTATATCGCACGATCTGGGTGGCCAATTGACAGGTCCCGAACGTGAAATATAATGTTCACCGAACTCGCCTCTCAACAAGTTCATTGGTACACGTGCTGTGTGGCATGTGGCACCGTCTTGCTGAAACCACATGTCATGCAAGTCAAGCTACTGCATTTTGGGCAAAAAAAAGTTGGATATCATTTCACGGTAGCGCTCACCATTCACAGTTAGGTTACGATTCGCAGCATCTTTGAAGAAGTACGATCCAATGATGCCTCCAGCCCATAAACCGCAGCAAACTGTGGCCTTTTCTGGATACATTGATACATTGGTAGCTCTTGCAATTCTTCTGGCTGATCTTCACTCCAAAATCGACAATTCTGCTTATTTACGTACCCATTGATCCCAAAATGAGCTTCGTCGCTGCACACAATTTTTCGGCTTTAAACTTTCTTAACAGAACACGCATTTTTATATTTAATAAAATTCAATTATTTGCAAGCGTTGTTCGTTTGTAAGACGATTCATGGTTAAATTATAGACCAAACTGAAGATGTTTGACAGTGAAACAAAACACGAAACGTGCGTCAGCTGTTTAAACCAACTGTTTAAAAAGAAAAAAGCTAAAAAACCACCAGTTAGTTTTTGCAAATAGACTCGACAGCTGCAGTATACAAACAGACAAGCAGGGGAGCGCGCAAAGGTCAAAATACAAATTTCCATCACACAAAATCACTTTTTTATTAGTATAAAAGTTATTCAAAATCAAAATTTTATGACTAATTTGGCGCCACCTTGTACATACATTTATAAAAAATAAAACGAAACTATATTACATGCGCCTCGCATTCTTGACTCCTTTCTGGTATTATCGCATGATCTTGAACGTAAAGTAACATTTTTATGATACGAACATTCAAAATGGCAGCCAAAGTGGTTGTAGTGGCATATGGTTTTGATAAATTTGATGAAGGCTGCCATATTTGCTTGATCCGAAAGATTTTTTATTAGCTTGAAAAAAAATAAAAATAAAATTAAGAAACAATTTGTTTTGCCTACTTGTAATCTCATCATGTCTTACTTCGTTTAGCCTATAGCCTTCACTCTAATATTTCTGCTCTCCTTGGGCATTTAATTTAATTACGTATGTATGTATGTATGCGTGTATGTATGTATGTCTTTACATAAATATATTTTATATCTGTAGTGTTGAGGTTGGTCAGAGACTCCAGGCAGTCCGTTTTACTGCTTTTGCGAGTCAGAAACTGCGAATAGGTTATGCAAGGATGGAATTTAAGTAAATAGGGTGGTCCATTTTGTTTTTCAAAATGCCATAAATATTTGGTGATGCAAAAAGTTTTCAAAGTTTAATTTTTTCATTTATTACTTTTTCTACAATAGTTTTTTCACCTTATTTCGACGGAGGTCAATTTTTTTAATATAAGTTATACATGAAGTAAGTTATACAATTTTCGAGTAAAAATTAAATCTAATAACATAAAATATGCACAAGAATTGTAAAATGAAAAAATTCTATAGTTTTCTATGTAGTTTTGCACCAGTGTAAATACTATGCTGTCATTAGTTAATAAGATCTCTTTTGCTGAATATCTGTATTCTAAGATAGATTGCAACTAAGTATTTCCATTTAAAAAAAAAAAAAAATTTTTTTTTGTTAAATATTTGGTGATGCGAAAAGTTGTCTAAGTTTAGTTCTATTTTCTATTTATTAGTTTAAAAAAAAAATGTTGATTTATTTCCACGATGATGTTAATAATATGTAGAGGCCGTGTGCGAAATGTCATCAACAACATCAAAACATTGTTGTTGGTCTAGTGTAATTCCCTTTAATTAATTCGCCTTGTAAAAAACACACACGCAACGTTTGATTTTTAGTCATAATCGCCTACTTTTACAGGCAAAAACACTTTACTCTGTTTATGTCGAGTTTGCTCGTCTTCGCTGGAAAATAATTAAGCAGGCAGAAAAAGTTGTTCAAAATAAAATTAAACAGTTAAACGGTTATAATTATCCATGCGCAAATGATGTCGGCTTGAAACTGTAGGCCCCTCCATTTATGGAACAGCATCAAGACGCACACCACAAATACGAGGAGGAACTCGGCCAAACACCCAAAAAGGGTGTACACGCCAATTATATATAGATGTATATGTATGTATATATAAATGATGTCAAACAGTTATTCGATTAATTTTTAATTCTTGCGCAATGAACTGAGTGCATGAATCGACGATTTCCATTACTTTATCAATATTTTCGACAATTGGCCTAATCTCACTCGTATTACAGAATAGGATCGTACGAATCGCCATTTCGCTGTTGTATGCCATACCGTATTTGACAGCTGTCAAAGCGAAATTCGAATTGCAAAGACCCTGTAGAAGATGAGTGCATAACTAACTCAGCTTTCTCTGCTTTACCTCTATTGCCTGCCAGTTCGAAATTTATTTTGTCGGGAGTTACGAGTTCAGTTGGCCCACCGTCTATATGTACATGCCAATCCTAAGCATTGACGTTTTGTATGTAAATATTTATTTGTGTTAATAATTAGGACGCAAAGAAAATCGAAATTAAAATGGGAAAATACAAGGTTGGCGCCTGCTGAAAATGCTGCTCTAGAAAACAAAAAATCGTACTTTCGGCTGTGTGTGTTTGTTTATCATGAATTTATGTATGCACGCATGTATGTATGCATCTGGATATATGGATATGTTTTTCTCATTTTCCAGTTTTATGCATAACTTTTTCTCCATTCCATTGCTATCACATGATGAATTGCGCGCCAGTGTGAACTGCTTACATACAGACTTTTATGGAATATACATACATAACACTCGTATGCTCAATATATGCAAATATTTGTAAAGATACATACATACATACATACACATGTATTTGAGATAAACCAATATTTAATTTTTGGAAATTTGGTGGTAAAACTTTTAAAGTTATTTTTGGTATTTATTTACATTTTGTAATTTAAATTGGCTCGATTCCAAATTCGTAGGATGGAGAAAATTTCATATTTGTTTATATTAGGTGGTCACATTTCTTCAACTGTTTTTTTGTTTTTCTTTTTTTTCTTTTTTTCTTACTAGAGCGCTACAACTACTGGCGTGATTCAGGCTTTTAATCGTTTTTCAGCCGCCTCTGCCATCGCCAATGGCTGCTGCATAGGAATATTTGCAATCAAGCGGATAATTATCGCTAATTCTTTTTGATTTCTGATGATATGATAGACAATATGCTTTGAAACTTTGAATGATGCATTCAGGCCTGATGACGACTTGCATACGCTTTCCTGATTCTTCATTCTATCGAAGTTTGAACGCCGTGTTGCATGGTTTCTTTAAATTAAAAAAAAAAATTTAAAAAATCTAAAACTTAAACCCTTTCACTTTGTGTCTTTACCCTGCGTAGAAAAGGCAGAGCTAACAGCGCATACGCCAGCAATTGTATGCTCTTATAAAAAATTGTGCCTGAGCGATTTAGCTCTGCGGGTCGAACAATCTTTTCTAGCATTAGGTTAAGAAAAGTCACAAGACAGCGAGTCTCCCTGCGTGAAACTTCGTTTGGTATTAAATGGCTCGGAGAGGTCTTCCAGAATGTCTTTTTGCATAGGCGTATTAGATTTTCGGGGATTTCAAATCCAGCTGAATTGGATCTCTTATTTGATATTGAGATATATTTCGACGCCAGCGTCACACGGAGAGTAATAGCTTCAGAATAAAATGTAATGTGATATTCAGCTCAGAAAACTTATTTGTCTATCAGCAAAAGTTCGGTCAAATTTGTTGAACCCTATCCGAAGATTAAAGGGTTCTAATATACATACCTTCGAATTTGAAAGGGGGTCTGAGTTCGCTCCTGCGAAAAATAGATTTTATAAAACCAAAAGCAGATTTAATCTTACTGCTGATGTCAGGTGGGGCCATAAGAAATTATAAAATATTTTGGTAACAAAACCTATGACTTTGACAATGAAAAAGTAATGATCAAGTGTAAAATAAAATGTCAAAAAAAAAAAAAAAAAAAAAAATTGAAAAAAAAAAAAAAAGAGAAATTGTAAAATAAAAAAGGAGAAAATAAAAGTAAGAAATTAAAAAATAAGATAACAACTAAACCAAAAATTAAAAAATGCAAAATAAACCAAGGAAAAGCTGGAGCTGCGCAATCAAATGTTAGTAACTTACCCACAATCCACATTCCGCTCTCAACATGTAAAATGATCATTGATCGAGAATTTCACAGCATTGCTGCTCGGAGGTGGCGAGTGGAAACTATTTGCGTTACGACCAGACAAATCGGGCCATCTTACAATCTGAAACAGACAAAAACCCTTATAAGTCTTTCGAAACACGAACTAAGGCCTATAATATCTCTTATCACCGGCAACTGCCTTTTGGGCACTCACACACGTCGGCTCGGGGTTCCTCAAAACGACCTGTGCAGATACTGCGAGGACGAAGATGAGGAAGTATCGAGCAGGCATTTGCTGTGCAGTTGTCCCGGCGACTCGCTCTTCTAGGCTCTCCAACAATTGACAATCTTTCAGTACTCTCGAACCTGAAAATCGAATCTCTCATTAAATTCTCGAAACGAATTTATGTCTTTGACCAAAATATATAATAAAAATCTCGGTTAGGTGGGGAAATCATACAATATAATGAGCTCTAGGGCAACACAACGGACCCAACTTGCGGTCTATGTGGCACTCCGAAGCGGATATCCTCTAGTGATATTCTTTTCTAAGATAGTTTTCGCAGCATACCAGATAGCGCATACTTCCGCTTGGTGTATTACAGTGTAGTGTAATCTACAGTAGTCGGGTAATCTAAATGATAGATTGATGTGAGGGGAATTGGAAAAGATTCCAAATCCCACTTTGCCGTCTTGTTTCGAACCATCTGTATATATAATCAGAGGGCCATCGATTTCGGTAAGATTTGTCTTCCATTCTTCCCTGGTTGGGAGTGAACAGGAGAATAGCAAGGGTGGTGATGGAAGACTTACATGATAGTCTATGTCGGAAGAGATAACAGTGTTCCTGTTCAGTGTGGCCGAATAGCCAAGATACTTTTTCCATTTCGATATGGCATTCATGCGTGTCGCTGCTTTCGCTGCAATCGCTTTGCCAGCCAGATCGATAGGGAACAAGTGAAGAAACGTATTTAGAGCCTTAGTAGGTGTTGTACTTAAGCATCCTGTTATCAGGAGGCAGGCTGTTCTTTGGAATCGATCAATTGTGGCTACTCTACACCGTTTTTCGAGTGCTGTCCACTATACAACCACACCATAGAAGGGTATCGGTTTTGATGATGAGGTATATATCCAATAAATGATCCGAGGTGAAAAACCCCAGGTTTTGCCTATAAATAAGATAAATAAAAAAAAAAAAAAAAAATAAAGAAATTAAATAATAAGAAATTAAAAAATAATAATAAGAAATTTAAAGAAAAATAAATTTTAAAGAAAAAAAAAAGTTAAAAATAAAAAACCGGAGTACAGATGTGTTACAGGCGCTCCAATTTTTTTGAACCACAACCCTAATATACATAACTGAAGTACGCTGACAGTTCTAATCTCACATTTACTTAAATACTTACGCTGTTTGGCAGTACCTATACATTTCCAGTCATATGATACGAGAATGCGCGCTGATACATACGTACTTACTGATTTCAAGTTGCTACTTACCGATAGCTTAGTAGCTTAGAGTGCGAGAGTTGCCACCTAACAAGTAGAGGATTTGGAATTACAATTTTACAATTTAGCTGAACTATTTACATTTCAGTGTTGTCATGGAAATACGCCTGTGAGTGCACAGAATAACTTCAACTATTTGATTGGCGATTTTCCGCTACCCGCGCTATGGCGACTGAGCTCATCATAACTGTGTCGTTTACACTTCTTCCCATAAATCAACAAAAAGTATAATCGCTTAATTTGATTTTCAGCATCAGTTTAGTAGTAAAATAAATTGTTTTTGATATTTTTTATTACACTATTTATTTGTATTTTATTACACCATTTTCCGCTGCTTAATTTTGCACCTTCGAATATTTTGTGACCTCGTTTTGTTCATATATTTTTTGCCTGTCATGGGTTCTATTTTTTTAGGTAGTATTTTGTTAATTTTATTACCACTCGAATTTTATATTTAGCTTGTTTTTATGAATCTATTGATAATAAATAATATAAATAAACAATAAAATTTGCTGCCCTTTTCGGTGCTCCGCGGCTGGCTAGCCCATTTCGACGAATTGGGTGCAGTAGCTGAATTTTTCGGTTCTGTTAATTTGGCGCTTGTAAAATTGGCTCAGTATTCGTAAGTAGTAATTGCTTGGCTAAATGCCGTAGTATAATTTTTATGCATTAAGGCATTTCGTTTATCAGTGTGATGTGCCGGCATTTACGTCAAACATGCAAAATGGCCAAAATGCGAGGGTGTTAAGGCCTACGTGAGGTTGATGAGGAGGTAGACTGTTTTGATATAAAAAGTAGTTAATTATAGTAGTTAATTATCATATTAGGCTGTCAAAAGAAATTAAGTTTAAATTTGACATATGTAGATACGGGATCCCTACAAAATGCTGTATATCAAAATTCTTTTCATACGAAATACTGTAAATTAACGTAACAAAATTCTGCAGTGTCAAAATTCTGTATTTACAGAATTCTGTATTTACAAAATTCTGTAAAAACAAAATTCTGTACCGTCTTAAAAAAATTCTGTATTGACAAAATTATGTATTGACGAAATTCTGTACTGACGAAATTCTGCATTAACAAAATTCTGTATTGAAAAAATTTTGTGTTGACAAAAGTCAGTTTTTTACTTGGAAATCTCATATGCCAAGCAAGTTGCTATTGAATAGTCGTAAATTTTATTAATAAAAACAATTAATATATAAGGAAAGCAAAATATTTCTAAGCTGCAATATTAACTTAAGCGATAATTATACATAGAAAAATAAATGAGAATTTCAAGTCCAAAATAACAATACAAAAAACAAAAGACTTCAATATTAATTCAAACGATAAGTAGATATGTATGCAAAAAAGAAGTAATAAGTATTTCAAGTACAAAACACAGGTACATGATTAGATTAAAAACAAATATTTTTTGCTATTCTTTTCAAAAAAGAAACTTTTCCAATAATTAATCTTTTTTTTATTATACTTTTAATTTTTTTGTTAGATCTAATTGATCTTAACTTTCTCGGGAAAACTTCTCCATTTTCTACTCTTGATATTTGTGATTTCACATAAATCATCTCTGCATTCAAATTAGCTATAAGTTGGTAAATACCGCAATTTTTTTCCCCTACAATGACATTAAGTCGCCGATGCCAAGCTTCTACACTATTTTGAGTTCTTGGAAACTGACTCATTTCTACATTGCTATGCACTGACCAAAATGACGGATGATGTTTTGGTGGTTCATCAAATTTACCAATGTAGTTCTTTACAAACCAATTTGCGATTCTTAGCATGTCATAATCATCAAAAATACTACAAAGACTGTTGTAGTATTCCGAGATTTCATCGAAAGGAACAAAAGCTAGGCTTTTCAGCATTCGAAGTTGTAACGAAAATATCTTAGAGTTTCCATATTTTTTAACCAGTCTGAAAGCAATGAAAGTGAATGAACCTTATGCAGATATATTACATACCTTTCTTTTTGAACTTTTCTCCAGATTATTTGACTGAAGTGGAAGAAGCAGCCACGCAAATCAGTGTTCGGGAAACAATTTCTTAGCACCGATATCAGTCCCATTTCAAAATCGCTGATAATTCTTTCGGGTTGAAGATTTGGGCCGTACTCTGATGTGATTCGGAACAATTCTTCAAATAAAACCTCGTATAATTCTTTGGACTTGCGGCTCATAAGGCAAAACACGAGGGGAAATGTTTCACCTTCCACTATGGCATGAATTGAAAACAGCTGTCTCTTTATTTTCGGGGTAACTTGAAATGTTCCGTCCACAATCCAGCAAGAACTCTGACTCAAAAAGTTTAAAGACGACTTCGTACCACAAATAATTACGCATTCATTCCGCTCTGTGAACTTTTCCGCCAATAAAAATAATTCTCCTTCCAGAGTATATAAATTTAAAGGAATATCTATGTCCTCTAAAAGTTTTGGTTCCCGAAAATGAGGTGCTTCATGCCTTGATCTTCGAATTCTGGCCTTTTGGGCATTTCTGGATGGTAAATAGTCTCGGTAGCTCTGCTCTGCTTCCACTGTAGTTTTTTGTATTATCTGACTTGGCGCTAAGTGACTTCTTCGAGCCATGCGCTTTACTTTATTATTAACTTTTGCAATTGGTAAATCATTGGGAGCTGGTTCGTGGCAATGGTCCGCGGGTTGTTTAACAATGACGTGATTGTTCGCCAACACCTTTGTTACAATTCTGGATTTGCACTTATATTGTATTCTTTTACAACACGCCCAATTAAAAGTTTCCATTTGGGTTTTTCTTTCAAAATAATAACTATAGCCGTCTAAGAACAACTTCTTTCCTCCTTTATTAGAAGTTATAATTTCTATTTGTGACATGACGAATAAATATTTTAATGAAAAAACCAAAATTAAAAACGACACGTGCTTTAGTTGCTTTCAAGGCTTTCTTACGACAATGATGGACATTAGACAAAGAAAAATATTTTACAGCAACGAAAATACAGTCTACACCAACAACTGTTATCATTGCAGCGTATTGTTCATTAACTTTGATTTACAAATAAGTACATACTACTTTCGGGGCTTCACTGCATTGGAATTTTGTTTGGAATGGCACAACTGCATTGCTTAGTTGACAACAACAACTTCAACGAAATCAATTAAAACGAAGTGAAAAACAAAACAAAGATGAACAGAAATAAAAACAAAACCGATTAGTTGTTCTGTATTGACGAAATTTTGTATTGACAAAATTCTGTATTGACGAAATGCTGTAAGTAAATGATACTGCAAAAAAAGTGCGCACTTTTTTTATAAAATTTATTGAATTTCTTATCATTTACTTACAGCATTTCGTCAATACAATACAATACAAAATTTCGTCAATACAGAATTTCGTCAATACAGCATTTCGGCAATACAGAATATTTTTTACAGAATTCTGAAATACAGAATTTCGTATACAGAATTCTATAATACAGAATTTTGTATACAGCATTTTGTAAACAGAATATTGTATCATACAGCATTACGTACCCAACCCTGTAGATACATATGTACAAGGTGGCGCAAAATTAATCATCCTATCGGAAGATTTATAATTTTTGAAAACTGCGTTGTACGTCAATCATATTAGACACTTTTTATTTAGTAAAAAAAAAAACAATTATTCAAAACCGAAATTGGATGATTAATTCTGCGCCACCTTGCATTTGCTCTCTATCTATTAGTGGTGCGAATTGTACGATGCATTCAATTGAACGTAAATTATTTACTACATAACAAATAAAGCACAGAAAAATGGCAAGAAAGGTCCACATAATGAAGACTGTTTCCAGAAATGTCTCAAAATATACTGATTAAGACGAATTATTATTATTACTTATTATTTAGCACTGCGACCTGAAAGATCCTTCACGCTTTCAGAGTATGATTCTTAGCCCAACTTCCTCAATAATTTTTTTTTGTATTGACATTTTTATGCTCCTCTGGTAAAATATGTTTACCAAGGTGTTTGTATTGCTCATTCCACCTTAAACGCGAAACGTTGTTTAGAGCCTCTATAATCACTAAAACTTACAACTCATAGCTCGTATACCTTCTTTCAGCCTCGGTAGTACATAGGATGCAAATGCTTATCTTCAGACACAGCTCCATAATCGTCGATGGGGGCGTCAGTAGGAACCTCAGTTTAAATTTTTTTATTAAAAATGCTCTGTACCGGTTTTTCGCTTAACAATTTTTTAGTATATTAAACGATTCGGTTTCCCTGTTTCCCTTGTTCCCTGTTTTTCGAAAAAATCCAGCAAAGCACAAAAAACCCTGTAACTGTTTCAAATTTTGTGGTATTTTGTACCTATTTTGTTACAACCGCAATTTTTCTTGGCGATGGCGATAGCTTTTGATTTTCTACAACATGCTCCAAAATGTCTACTTGTGTTTACTTTAATTTTTATTGATGAGCTAAATTCGAGAATAGCATTAACTCCGAACCGGCGCAGTTCAATCACCGATAATGGATTAAATAATGGTTGTGAAATGCTAGTGATCATTTTGTTAGATTCAGCCGTACGAAACTTGATTAAAAATACAGAAATTTAATGCAATTAAGCTATCAGCTAAGAGTCCCTTCAATACTCTTCCAACAATTCAGCAATGAGTAGCTAGAACCAGCTGCGTTTTAGACAACTGTCAAATGTTTTCGCTCAGAAAAAATGCAGAATCCATATTTTGCACTAAACTTAATTTCTCTTTCTGCAAGGTCAAAGTGTTGCCCTTCTCTATTTTCCTTCAATTCGTCACAGCTTCGCTCTCGTTGCATTTTTACAGCACGAAAAATTAGTCAACAGTGGAGATTTTCTTATTGAGCACAAAATACAAAAATCTTGTACTAAATTATGAAATAGTACCGGAACACTCACATTGCACAATAAAAGAATAACAACAAACTACTCATACGTAGAGAAAATGTACATAGATTTCACTGTTGCATACTTTGCGGCACTTGCAAATATTTTCTAGCTTTTATATTGTTTTATATACATAAGTCCAATTGCATGGAATGCAAGAATTCGGACCGCGCAAAGTGCAAGGGTTTAGCAATATTGCGGGAATCGCCCTAAAATGCACATACGAGGTGTGGCTGATAAGGTCGGCGTCTATGGTATTTAACTTTTTTAATTTTTAAATGTAAGTCCCTCAATTGAAACAAACTTTTTATATAAATTCATTAAATAAATAGGCGGTGCAGAATAGCAAAAAATGCAAAAGCCCTATAATGTAACAGTGAAAAGTACGAGGGCACTCTTATTGCAATATCTCAAAGTTCCACTAAAAGGATAACAAGTAACTACTACCGTTTCGCAATTTTCGTGCTATAATTCACAATCTGAAAATGTACGTTGCTTTCGATGCTCCACACCTTGGAGGTACTACAAATATTTTATTGTGGTTATTCTAATCTGAAAACTTTGGTGAGTGTCCTTTAATGCCATATAGGAATTATTCCTTAGATTTATCTTCAGAATGGTTTTCTACGACGGCCTTCATCTCACTGTCGTCCGAACCCTTGGCCCCGCAACCCTTTTTAAATTTGAAAAAAAAAAACAAAAAAAAAAGAAAAGGAAACCGACTTAGAGAGCCAAGTCTCAACGTTTAGCTGGTTTGTGGTCCAGAAACAGTTACTCCGCCTCTCTTCTTGCAGAGTATTACCGCCTCCTTCCTGATCCATAATAGTGTAGTAGCCGTGCTTTGTACTCCCTTTAGGTTAGTGATCAGCTAATAAATGTGTTTCATGCAGTCTTTTCCACTATGGGCCATTTTCGGTGGCCTTTCTACCCGTTTAATCCGCTACATCAGCTCTTGCTTGGGCCCTGTTCATACTGACTAATTCAGGACACAACTGTCACAATGGGGTGCGAATTTCATCCAGGGCTCTCGAAGAGAAAAAAATTTTGAGCATTCGTTATATAGAAAAAATGCGCAACATCTTTTGGGGAACAAATTTACAAAAATCAACGCGAATTTTGAGCCTCTTTAAAGTGGCACAATATTGTAAAAAAATTCTATAGGGTTTAAAAATGCATACATAGAATTTATCATGAAATTCTTACTAAAAAGTTTAAATTTTTTTTAGTATTTGTAATAATTGAATTTTAAAATTTTTTCAACTTTTATATTTTTTTTTTTAATTTGAAATATTGAATTATACGGTTCTGCTTAGTTTAAACTATATTTTTGCGAAAAAAAAAACTAAAAAATAAAGAGCAAAAATTTAAAAAAATAAAAAAAAAAACTATAGAAACGGAGAAAGAAACGATAAAAATAAAAGAAAGCAATAATAAGAACAAAAAAAATTAAACAAGAAAAGGAAAAATAAATAAATTTTTTAATTTAAAATAAAATACTTTGTTATGTAATAAAAAAAAAAAAATAAAAAATTAAATTCAATGGGGCATACAACTGTAAACTTAGAATTTTTCTCATTTCATTTTTTTACAATATTTCAAATTTAAAAATTTTTTTAAATTGAAAATGGTTTTTTTTATATATGGTATATTAGGTGCGCAACTAAGTTCCCGCTGCTTTTTTTGATGAAAATACAATTTTATTCTGAAAAGATGGTTACAAGTGAATCATTGAAAGTATTGCCCCTCGCTGGCTACTACTTTTTCCCATCTATCTGGTAGATCTCGCATACCGTCGCGGTAAAAATTTTCATCTTTTGAGGCTATCCACGGATCAAACCATTTTCTGATGTCTTCCTATGAATGGAACTGCTGGCCAGCTAGGCTATGTGCCATCGGTCGGAACAGGTGATAACGGACGGCACAATATCTGGAGAATATGACGAGTGGGGTAGAATTTCCCATTTTAGTGTTTCCAGGAAGGTTTTAACGTGTCTGGCAACGTGAGCCCGAGCGTTGTCATGTTGTAGAATCACTTTTTCATGCTTCTCCGCGTATTGCGGCCGCTTCTCATGCCGTGCTCGGCTCAAACGCACCAATTGAAGTCGATACCGATCCCCAGTGATGGTTTCGCTTGGTCCTAACAGTTCATAATAAATAACACCAACTTGGTCCCACCAAATACATAGCATAACTTTCGCAGCATGAATATTCGGCCGAGACGACGACGTAGAAGCATGGCCGGGCAGTCCCCATGACTTTCTTTTCTTTGTATTGCTGTAATTAATCCATTTTGCATCACCCGTCACGATGCAATGAAAAAAAAGCCTTCCTTTTTTGCCGCTGGAGCAGTTGTTCGCAGGCGAAAAAACGACGTTTAACATCCCTTTGTTTGAAGTCATAAGGAGCCCAAGACCCCTCTCTCTGAATCATTCCCAAAGCATGCAATCGCTTGGAAATGGATTGGCGGGTAACTCCTAATACTGAAGCAAGCTCTTCTTGCGTTTGACACGGATCCTCATTGACCCATGCCTCCAATTCAGCGTCTTCGAAGGTTTTTGGCCTTCCTTCACGCGGACAGTCGTCAACATTAAAATCACTGTCTTTGAAGCGACGAACCAATCTCGGCACGTTGTTTCACTTAAAGCAGCATCTCCATAAACTTTTTGCAGCTCTCGATGCGCTTCAGCCACCTTTTTTTCGAATGAAAGAGGAACATCAAAACTTGCCCCAAATGACGATTATTCGGCACAAAATCAGACATTTTCACAAAACCAAAAGTATATGATACCAAAACAAAATCTCTAAAGTGTCGAAGCAGTTTGTTTACCATATGTCAAAGCTTAGTTTATGACGTTTAGGTTATGTTAGAATCGACTAGCACATACTGCTGGCGGCGTCTATTGAGAAACAGCGGGAACTTAGTTGCGCACCTAATAATTTGAAACTTTGAGTTGGGCGGTTCTGCTTAGTATAAACTATGGTTTTGCAAACAAAACCAAATTAAAAAAAAAAGAAGAGTATATTAATGAAACAAAAACAATATAAAAAAGAAATAAAAAAAGTATTAATAAAAAAAATATATTTGAAAGACATAAAAAAATATGAAAAAAATATAAAAAAATATAAAGGAATATAAAAAAATATAAAAAAATTTAATAAAATAAAAAAATATATTTTTGGAGTATTTGAATAAAAAGAAAAATAATTTTTTTTGTTTAAAATAACATATGTTTTTAATAAAAACAAAATACAATCAAAAAAATAAAATGATTAGTAATATAATTGTATATATCATACATATATGTATATATACATATATTTTTTTTTAAATACAAATAAGTATTGAAAACTTTGCAACACGTCGCACTGCTAATATTTCGACCGCCACTGTTTGTATACAAAAAATTCTTTCGCAAGTGGCCTTAAAAATTGTCAATTTCTTTCACATTTATTTGCACTAGGAAAGGAATTTCCAGTGAATCGCTGCTGTTTTCACACGAGCAAGATGAGTGCTTGTCATTCGCCCATTCACTGCTGCACAGGAATTTTCATGAACCAAAAAAAAAAAACAAAAAAAAAAGAATATAAAACATGAAATTAAAATCGAGATAAACAAATCTTGAAATGAGTAACCTTTGGCAAGCCACCAAAAGCAAATTGATGTTACGACACCGTAAAACCCACCCAAGCGACAATTCACGTTAAGAATTTATTAACACAAAATACATACTTGTAAATGCTCATGGAAAAGAATTACTCACATTAATTATTACATTAAATGATATAAATTAAAAAAAACTTAATATCACACGAAGTTGAACATTTTTGTCACACTGCCAAAAAGACGTCGATTTTCTTGCGCTCATTTAAATTATTCTGGTATTTTGACATTTAATTTTTTTCTACTTTTTATGCATACAGACATACACACACTTTTATATTTAATACTTTTGTAATTTTTTCTTTATTTTGCTTTATTAAATTCTTCACAGTAGATTCCCATTTAAAAATATTTGCAATTTTGTGATTATCTCAATTGAAGATAAAGCAAAAATAAAAAATTAAAGCAAACTAAAAGGAGAAAAAAAATGTGTACATACATACATATGCAAAACTGTGTCTGCACCCAGCGGGTTTTCAAATTCTTCCAGATATTACTTGCATATGCAAAATAGACCGCATTTATCTGCACGATCGCCGGTTTTTGTATGAACCAATTATTTCTTTGTAATTTTTATATTCTTATTTGTGTTTTTTGCGCGTTAATCAGGAGTGCATTGAAAGGCGCCAGTGAACTGCACATTTCTTAATTTTCCTAAAGCGTAGCGACTCCCGTGAGTTATGCGCGTTCACTTATCGCATTTTTAAGAAAATTTTAATTTCTTAAAACAAAAAAAAATGCTTATTAGTACTAGGCAATTTCACATCATATTTATTCTTCAAAATAATAAATAAAATGCGCTGCGATCAGCAGATGTTGCGCTATGCGGTTGCCCTCTGAAGAGAGTTAAGTGAATATCCCCAGTGAAAGCGCACGTGCTTTTGCCGCAACTGAATATTCTACTTGTAAATAGTTAAATATACTCGTGCATACATCCAAGTATAAATAAATATGTACATACGCGAGTAGCGGTAGCGATTTTATTGGAAATTTTCCACTTTTTCTAATAAATATGAAAAATATTTATCCAAAGCAAATCACTTTGAGTGCATACGTACAGTGACGGGAGGCAATATTGGAGCATGGAGCATTTGTTGTTGTTGTTATAGCAGTAATTCAAGCCCCCTTAGTGTAGGGTATATACTGTTCACTAGACAGGGCTAGTTTACTGGGGGGCAGCCCTTGGTCGGGAAAAACCCGAGTCATTCCGTTAACGTAGAACCGTCTGCCATGGGAGCATTTCTATTATTTTCTGTTACATAAATAGGCTTATAATTAGAAGAGGCATTTATTGTTTTCATTGCTGGCAACTGGACAGCTGCAGCATACAAACTGGCAAGCAATGGAGCGTATTAGGGTCAAAAAAGAGATTTCCATCACTCAAAACAATTTTGTTTTTATTTTGTAAAAAAAATATTTAAAATCAAAATTGGATGATTAATTTTGCGCCGCCTTGTGTAAAGTGTGTTATAAATATTTTGTCAATCGAATGTTTTTCAAAAACGTTATTAAAATCAAACCATTTAAAAATTACCTAAGAAGCAGGGAAGCCGTAGACAGATTAGCCGCAGACAGACGACTGCATATCTATTGGGTACCCAAACATAAGGGCATTGCAGGAAACGAAATTGTAGAGGAGATTGCCAAAAGCGCTGTTTACAGACAATTCGAACAAGAAAACGACATACTAAAACCTTTAAATACGGCATACAAAGACATCGCTGCGGACATGAAAATACGGATAGACAGGAGGTGGAATAATCTAGTCACTTGCAGAACCGCGAAAATCATGTGCACACAGAGTGCAGATAGATACGTCCGATTCGGACTAGCTCTGTCTAGAGAAGAAAGCAAAACTATCGTAGGCATGCTGACAGGACACAATTTGCTAGCGGCGCACGCATACAAGATAGGAATTACAAACAACGATAGCTGCAGATTTTGCAATGAACTAGAAAAGAGCGAAACGCTAGAACACCTATGATCCTGTCCTGCATTAGCTAGAACCAGATTGAAATGCTTAGGGGCTTTACAATATGATAAGTTAGAAAACCTCTCGGGGATAGAGCTCCAAAGTTTACTTTGATTCGCAAAAGACGCAGACGTTTTACAAGATGTCTACTATGTACAAAGAAACGTAAGGGTCTAGCTCCATCTGGTAACACTAAGGATCAATAGGTCTATGTGATGGCCTCCAGCCAGCCAGGTCAACTTAACCTAACCTATTAAAATCAAAATTTATTGATGTGTAATTTGGCGCCTGTTGTATGTAAGAAGCTGTACGAGGGTTGCTATTTATTTACCCTAACTACCCTTAATTCCTACGCCTACGATTTCTTCTCATACTAACCAAGTTGCAAAATTAGAAACACACCACAAGTTTTATATAAATAAATAAATAAATGAATAAAAAAAAAGACAAAAAAATGTATAGAAATAACAAAAAAATAATAATTAAAAATAATAATAATAAATAAAAAATAGTTGATAATACAACAAAAATCATATATCATATTTTCCAATTTTTAAACATTTTCCAAAATTTCATCAAAACTTTAAACTTTTTAACTATAATTTCTAGAACTTTTCTGCGTATGCAGTTTAGGAGCAAATTTAATTTTAGTCTAACAAAGTGCAAGTTTGGATTGACTACAAAATACCGTTGAGTTTTGAAAAAACCTTTTTACTAATATAAATTTATGCTCAAATTTTTTTGTATGAAAAAAAAAGAAAAACCTCATACAATACCGCCAACAAAAAAACAACTAAAACTCAACGCGAATTTTGACCAACTTTAAACTAATGAAATGTTTTACCACAATTAACTCCATAGCCAGTATTGTTCTAAAAAATCTAACTTAAAAGTTTAAAATTTTGTCGAAATTTGTTTGTATTTGTTTTTATAAAGGGTGGTTAAATTTCAAAGGCAGGTGTTGATTTTGAATAAAATATAATTTTTTTAGGAAATTATTGTCATTTCTCTTTATTCTGATAATATTGGTATGGCTCAATTATGTATGAAATATTGGCCAAATGACCGTCGCGGCCTCGGTGGCACACCTCCATCCGATGGTCCAAATTTTCGATGACGCTGAGGCATAATTGAGGTTCTATGCCGTTAATGTGCCGAATTATCTCATCCTTTAGCTCTTGAATTGTTGCTGGCTTATCGACGTACACCTTTTCTTTCAAATAACCCCAAAGAAAGAAGTCTAACGGTGTCAAATCACATGATCTTGGCGGCCATTGACATCGCCGCGACGTGAGATTATTCGGCCATCAAATTTTTCGTGCAAAAGAGCCATTGTTTCGTTAGCTGTGTGACAAGTGACACCGTCCTGTTGAAACCACATATCGTCCACATCCACATCTTCCGACTCGAGCCATAAAAAGTTCGTTATCATCTCACGATAGCGAACACTATTCACAGTAACTGCCTGACCGGCCTCATTTTGGAAAAAATACGGCCCAATGATGCCGCCGGCCCATAAACCACACCAAACAGTCACTCTTTGTGGGTGCATTGGTTTTTCGGCAATCACTCTTGGATTATCATTCTCCCAAATGCGGCAATTCTGCTTATTGACGAATCCACTGAGGTGAAAATGTGCCTCATCGTTGAAGATGATTTTCTTCACGAAGTGCGCGATATGCATTTTGATTTGAATAATAAGCCTGAATAACTTTAACGCGTTACTTGATTGTGTATCTTTCCATGGTTCAAATTGAGTTAGTCTGAAATTGAAAAATGTCAAATGAAATGCAGAAAAAAACTTGACGTTTAGGTGTGGTTCACATTCAACATCGGCCCTTGAAATTCAACCACCCTTTATATCTACTACAAATGATTTAAATTTTTTAGTATAAACTATATTTTTGCAAAAAAAAAAAATTATAAAAAATAAATAAATATTGAAAACTTTGCAATAAACTACGTCGCACTGCTATTCTTGTGAACACAGATGTATATTATCAGCCTTAGTGACCCTAAATGTCCACAAAAAAGTTTGAAATATTTTAGTAGAACCTGTTTCAGAATATTCCACTATTTCATCGCGACTTTAATACTTTACAGTTAGTTGATTGTTGTTCGTCACTGTAAATAACTGTATACAACGCTCTATAGGAGCCTCCTCAGTTAGTAGCGGAAATAATCGAAAATATTTATATAAATTTATTGAATTTTCAGTTTATTGCCTTCAAGTTGCGGCTACCCTGTTCTCAGCACCTTAGAGCCATTATTTGGATTTTGTTTGGTTTATTTGTTTTTGTTTTTTTGTTGGTTGTTTTTTACTCGCCGTGCGTGTATTTAATCGTAATTGATTACGGGTTATTTATTTAAAACATTTTATTTTTTTTTTGTTTTTATTTGGAAGGGTCTGGGCCGTAAAGTAATTATTTACAGATGTGCACTTGTAAGTACGATTGTGTAAACAACTTTATCATTTAACGATTTGGGGAAACTTGTTTGTTACATAAAATTTACTGTAAACTTCAAAAAAATCGCTTTTGACTTATTCCACTCTGCAGTGCTGAATTACTGTAATTTTAAAAATAGTTCTTGCAGCCTTGGCGGGTGACCTTAATTATTTTTGTTATCTGTTTCCACTCGAGTTCTATGTTAGTTTGTTGATCTTTAATTTTACTGCTTTATTGCTTCTTGAAAAAGGAATTACAAATAGGCTGTTTCAAATGTTGAACCAAAATTTTTAAAAGAAACTTTATATTTTCTCACTTGGAACAGCTCAACAAAATACAATTAGCTGGAAAGAGATAAAACTCAAACGAAGAACTGTTTACAGAGCAATCTTGTAGTGCTTGCGAATCTCTTCTAATGTAGAACAGGGAACAGTATGAGTTAAAATTCGACTCGCCTTGAGAGACTTTACTTACAAATTCTTGTACTAAAAAGCCAAAATTTATTAAACGAGTAGAAATGTATCATATAACAGGCAGCCATCAAATGAAAAAGTGGGAAGTACATAGGATACCATGCGATAGTCTTGGGTTCAAAACCTTTTGCGAACAGAAAATATAAAATGATAACTGCCTTGAAACTGGGAGTAGTGGAAAAATAAATAGAATCGTGTCAAAACTAAATGGGAAAGGATTAAAAATTATCTGAGAACAGTTAACATACTGACTGGGAACAGTTAGAAAATAGCTAAAACTATTTAAACGACGAAAGTAGGGTAAAAATTTGTAAAAGATGCCAGAACCAACTGGAAACATGTTAAAGAGACCGTAAAAATACTCTCCGGGAACAGTTTAGAATAACCCTAGAACTATTTAAGTGATGAATGTAGTGTATACACATATAAAAAGGGTCAAATTTATTGGGAATAGCTACAAAATATCTGAAAACAGTAAAAATGCTGACTGGGAATAGTTAAAAAGTCCTAGCAATTTTTAAGTGGTGGATGTAGGGTACACGTTCATAAAAAGTGCCAACGATATTGGGAATTAATTCAAAATATCTGAGAACAATTAAGATACTGACTAGGAATAGTTAAAAAATAAATATGATTATTTAACTGACTAATGTAGCATAAAGATTTATAAAAATTGCTAAAACCAATTGGGAACAGTTCAAAAAATACCTGGGCACAGTTAAAAAATTAATATACTAAAACGATTTAAGTCATGAATGTGAGGTAAAATTTATAAAAAGTACCAATTTTATTAGGAATAGCTAAAAATATCTTAAGGTGCCACTGGGAGCAGATTAAAAAATATCTCAAAGTAGTTAGCATATTGACTGGGAACAGTTGAAAATAACTACAAATATTTAAGTGATGAATGTAGGATAAACATTTATAAAATGTGCCAAAATCAACTGGGAACAGATTAAAAAATATCTGAGAACAGTTAAACTACTCACTGAAAAATTATTTTATTTAATTTATTTAAGTAATGAGTGTAAAGCGAACATTTATGAAAAGTGCCAAATTTGTTGGGAATAGCTAAAAAACATCAGAGAACAGCAAAAAACTGACTTGGAATAGTTGATACACAAATTAAATTTTTTAAATGATGAGTTTGGGGTAAACATTTATAAATAGTGTTTCCACCAACTGGGAACCTATGAAAAATATTTGAAAACAGTAAAAATACTGGGTGTGAACAGTTTAAAAAAATCGCAGAGCGATGAATATAGCGTAAACATCTATAAAAAGTGCTAAAACCACTGGGAACAGATTAAAATATATCTGAGAACGGTCAAAATACTGACTGGGTATAGTTGAAAAATATACATAATTATGTGAGTGATGAATGTAGGCTTAACATATTTCAAAAGTGCAAAATACAACTGGGAAGAGATTAAAAAATATCTTCGAATGGTTAAAATACTGACTGGGAACAGTTGGAAATAAGCACCAAAACCAATTGCGATCAGATACAATGGACTTATATGCAGATAATTGAAAAATCCAAAAAAAAAAAAAAAAAAAAAAAAAAAAGCCTTAGTCCATAAGTTCAAAATGTAATCAGAGATTGTGATCGTCAAAGAGCACATTAAAATTTTGAATGCTGCATCTCAGATACATATCCATAAATATAATATATTACTATACGCTAAAAATATGAAAAAGAAAGATTGTACGAGTTTGTGCTAAGCTAAAAGGAATTTCCATCGACATTTTTTTGTTTAATTTACTATAAATGCAGTGGACAACTGAATTTAAAAAAAATACGACCAATTTTAAAAGAAGCACTTCAGCAGAGCTGCATCGCTACGTATGGACTTTTCCATTCATCCATTTTATGTAGCCAGCATGCATCTATGTATTTCACTTTCAGTTTCGTGTCATAAAAATGGACATATAATCAAATTAATTCCACATTAAATTGTAAAATTTCCCGTGTCGCATAGAAGAGCCAAAAATTCAATTCAAAAATAAACTTTTACTTCTCTTTTATATCCCATAAGCTATACAAACAGTAGCACCAAAGAAATTCATAGGAAAACATCACATACATATCTCATTGAGTGCCAATAAAGTGCATTTATTACACCCGGTCACGAATATTCCCAGCTGCTTGTTAACGCTAGGCATCATATTTGCCCAAATATAGCAAAAAAAAAAAAAATTAAATAGATGCGCCATAAATTTGCATAAGAGCAATACAGTTACCAACATTGAAATGTGTATACCCGAAAAATCAGAAATTTAAAATTATTTGAATTTAAGAATTGTAAATTTAGGTATAGATTGAAAACTAAGAAAAAGAGCTTCAAAGGTTTAAGATCATTGCGAGAATGACATTAGATATCTGTTCAATTTCAAAAAAGTTCAATATCAGTTGGGCTTAAGAATTATAATTTTCTCAAAGGTGCTTCCATGCGGACGTAGCGGAGTCCACTTATGCCTGCAGACCCACTCTCAAACCTCTAGATTAGGCTGAAGTCTCCCCCTCTCATTTTTGATGTGGCAAAACCTCTTCGTCTTTCTGATACACGATGAAATATTGTCGATAGTTACAGATCCAGCCAGACATCCAGTCCATATAATTTGATGTTTGAAGATTATTTGATTCAAATGTTGATCGCGACTGCGCTTCAAATGGTCTATCCAATGATGTCCAATAATGTAAATTTGGTTCTAAATAAGGCACAATAGCTCAAATAGCCGCTTCAGTGGGTCGATTAAACTGACCATAAAATGGAAGAAGCGCGCAATAAATGATGATAAAATTCAATGATTTGCAAGCGTTGTTCGTTTGTAAGACGATTCATGGTTAAATTATAGACCAAACTGAAGATGTTTGACAGTGAAACAAAACACGAAACGTGCGTCAGCTGTTTAAACCAACTGTTTAAAAAGATAATAGCTAAAAAATCACCCGTTATAACAGAAGTCATTTGAGGGGAAGCCAATATGCTTCGCGTGTATTGCTATTAGGCAGTGTCCGGTGATGATACGAACAGGTCTAGCACGTTGGTTAGTTTCAGTATCGATGCACCAATTCATCCAATTAGCGGTTCCGCACCATTTTGTTGCCATAATATAATAGCTCTTCTTACAGTTCTTCGAGGTTCTCAAAAAGCGGTTTGCCAAGGGTTAACAACTCCGCCTTCCATAGTGCAGGACATTCACAGATCAAGTGGATGATAGTTTCCATTTTCTCTGGTTGATTACAACTAAGACAGTATAAGTTGGCTGCTTCTCCACCCATATGCCAGAAGCCAGTTAGCAGTGCCGTGCGTCTACAGACAGCTCTTCGTCTCATATTTATCAATACTGACGTTTGTTTGTGGTTGTAGGTGGGTCATAACTTTCTTGATTACACCCAGTGGTGTAAGTACTGATTCTGCAAAAATGTTACCCATGACAGATTACCCTTTCGCCAGTTCGTCTGTTTATTTGTTTCTTTCGATGTTCCGTTGCCCCGGGACCTAGATTAGTTTTCGCTCTAGGTGGTAAGGCTATTCCTGCTTTGTTCCACTATGTAGGTGAGTGGTTGTTGTGGCCGAGCCTGGATTGCAACTTGGCTATCCGAAAGTTGCCTTTGAAAGAGAAGTATCTTGCCCTTAAAAGAGAAGTCTGCGCTTAAAAGCCTACAGGCTTTCCCCATTGCCAATACTTCCGATTGGAAGACACTGCAAGTATGCAAGTATTAAGAAGACGCACAGATTTTTCAACTAGGTCAATGAAAATATATAGCATAGAACATATGCCTAGGGCGTAGTTCTGTGTTCATTTTTCTAGGCCAGTCCTATTTAGTTACTTCACAAGAAGACTCCATGGCCCATCTGCTGTTAGCGAGCGCGATATAGACCGGCCTGATCGAGAGCTTGTTTGTGTTGATTGCTTTAAGATCAATTCTCTTCCTTGCCAGCTAATCCGCAATACGAAATCTAGGAATAGCTCTGTGTGAAGAGACCCAGCCAACGATCGTGGGGTACCGCTTAGCTAACTCTTTTAAAAGCTCTACATACAATTGCTACTTTAGATCAACAATTTTGGCACTTTAGAGATTTTATGGCAACCCCTTACCGGTTAGAGTAAATACTGTTGGGTTGTTTAAAATGTTTCTATTTTTTTCGGGAATACTTGCTAAATGTCCATAAGCGCGCAGCTGGTAATATGCGCTCCCACAAGAGCGCATCACCGATAGTCACCGAAGACTAAATATGTATGTACTCGTATGTAGATACATATGTTTGTAACTATAAACATCTGTTATTGGCTTACATGTACCGTTCGAATTGCCAACTTTCAAACACCAGCACCAACTGCACGATAACCAGTCATTAGTAGTGCATTAATTGCTCTGCCAGTGCATTAAATGGTGCTTGTAGTTGCATTTACAATATACAATAATTTTTTACTTGCATTTACAAGTGATTGGAAATTTTTTCTTACTATTCGCGCACTCGCGTTAAAATGCGCTCGAACGTAACAATAATTTCTGCTGCTGGTGGCAATGCTGGTTTTGTTTGTTTTTGCGTTATTTGCTATTGCCTCAAGTAGAGATTGCTGATTTTTTACAGATCTTTTTTATAGTATACATACATTAATTTCTATTTATACTTTTATTGTAGTGTTTGCTTTTTTGGATTTTTTAATGTCTTTCGCACAATAACAACATGTTGCTGCTGCGATAAGCAGCACATTGGCTTTGTGAAACAAACAGGAAAATCGAATGAAAGGAAAAACTTGCTCAAAGTTGAAGAGCGCTATTAAATTGTATAATCTTCTATTTAAATGAATTTTTTTATGATTCTTATTTCTTTTTGTTTAATATTTTTTTTTTTTTTTTTCTTTTTTCTTTTAATTTCCCTTTTTTTCAAAAACAACTCAAGTGTATGGGCTGCTATAGTTTCTGCTGCTGACTGCCATATGCCCAGCCAATTGAATGCATTTACATACTTACACTAGCATGCGATTAGACACAAACATTTATGCGCATAGTTTACCAGCTAATCTCTGGAAAAATTCCATTCAACAAATTGGTTGGGCTATTTATTCGCTGTCAAGAGTACGCTATTCCTGATATATTGTCGGTCAGTGTTTGTTTAAAGTTATATGTGGGACCCAATGGCGTTTTGTGCTATCTGAATTCGCCAAAGGGTTTTTGACAGAATGGCGCAATTCGGCTCCACCGATGTTGTTGTTATTGTAGCAGTACCTTTGCCCTGTCAGTGTGGCGTAATCACCGGTCGTCTTTGTCTAGCTCATCTAACGGTAGGCCCAGGAAACTAGCTGCTTCGACGGGTTGGGTCCAGAGGGAGAGGAGTGTTAGATGAGTCGGTTTTAGAGGGCATGTGAAAAGGTGGTTAGTGTCGTTCGGGGTGCCTTCACATGCTGGACATATGTTTAGTATGTCGGGGTCGATTCTGGATAAGTAGGAGTTTAATCTGCTACAATATCCAGCACGTAATAAATCGGGGAAGTTGGAGCTCTTCGTCTGCGATTGATGCTGGTTGGACTCCGATAACGGCATTCGGGGATCGGGAGGTTAAGAAGGTGGTGAGAGTCTCCCGATGAATGTCGTTTATGGCCTGTCTGTACACTGTCCGATCCAGTAGCTGTCGGTCTGTTTTGTCTAGGATCTCGTCCGCGTAGTTGAGGAAATGCCTCCTGATGTGCTGGGGAGGTAGCTCAGGCTCGAGCAGGTGTTACCGCTGGCCTCACCCAAGCAGAAACTGCTTACTGAGCAGTTTGTTTTGCTCCTTAACAGACAGCATTTTGGCCTCATTATGTAGATGTTGTATAGGTGACATCAGGAGGCATCCTGTCACGGTCCTTAATGCAGTGTTTTGGCAGGTCTGAAGCTTCGCCCACTGCGAAACACTGGTTCCAGGCGACCAGACAGGCGCAGCATAGTTTAGAACCGGTCGGCCTATTGCTTTAAAAGTCGACAGCAACATTTCCTTTGTCCTTGCCCCAAGTGTTGCCGGCAAGCGACTTGAGAACCTTGTTGCGATTCTGTACTTTAGTTGCAATAGCGGTTGTATGCGCTGAGAAGCAGAGCAAGCTGTCAAAGGTAACTTCCAATATTTTTGGTTTTGTTAACCGTTGGAATTTGTGTATCGTCGACTTTCACCTTGAGTTGTAGCTTGACCTCCTTTGTCCAGGTGGTGAAAAGGGTCGCCGTAGATTTAGTGGGGGAGAGTTGTAAATTCCTCGCAGTGAAGAAGCGAGAAAGGCTGGCGAGGTAATCGTTTACCTTGGAGCATGGGCCATCTATGTCATTGTCCGACGCCATTATCGTGCAGTCGTCGGCATATGAGACCAGGGAGACTCCTTTTGATGGCTGGGGGAGTTTCGAAATATGGAAATTGAAAAGCAAGGGTGAAAGGACACCAACCTGCGGTACTCCTTGCTTTATTTTCCTCTGTTTAGATCTTTGGTCTCGAAATATCACCGAAGAATGACGACCACTTAGGTAGTTCGCAGTCCACCTCTTCAGCCCTGGCAGGAGTGTCGACAGTAAAATCTCATCTAGTAGCGTGGCGTGGCTGACTATATCGAAAGCCTTTTTTAGATCCAAAGCTATTAGGACAGTCCTCTCGCAGGGGCGGTTTTGGTTGAGTCCGCGGTTTACCTGGGTGTTTATGGCGGTGAGTGCCGTGGTGGTGCTGTGCACTCTTCGGAAACCATGCTAGTGCGAGGCTGGGGTCAGGTGTTTCGTAAAGAGAGGGAGAGAAGGGCCTCAAGAGTCTTCACAACTGGGGAAAGGAGAGTTATCGGGCGATAAGACTCCCCTTGGTTGGCGGGTTTCCCAGGCTTCAGTAGTGGGACCATTCTCCCTAATTTCCACTTATCAGGAATGATGAGAGTGGCCATAGACAGGTTGAAGACCTTGGTGAGATATTCTACTCCCAATGCACCCAGCTTTTCAGCATCGGCTCCACCGAATTTTTTGTCTATGAGGTATAAGAGAAACGCTGAGCCTTGACTAATGCATTTATACTCATGGGAAATTGGGCAAGATAAGATTAAAAGTGATACGATAGATAGTCTATTTTATACGATAGATAATCTATTTAAATTTAATAAAAAAAAATTAAAAAAAAAAAATTAAAAAGAAAAAAAAATTGTTTTGAGTGATGGCAGTACGAGTATTTATTTTGACCATTACGCGCTCCGTTGCTTCTCTGTTTCTATACTGCAGCTGTCGAGTCTAATGCAAAAATTATAAATCTTCCGATAGGGTGATTAATTTAGCGCCACCTTGAATATAATAACATACAATATAGACATCATCCGTGTACTATATAGCGGCTTCTTACATAATTCACGACACGCCCCCCATTTTGTAAGAGTTTATTTAGCTCTCTTTCTTTCCACTATTTTCAGTAAACTTATTTCCAAACTTTCTTCAATGTCGCAAGTCTCATAATTTTTTGCACTTTATTTTTAGCGGTGCCTATATTTTAGTAATGTAAGCCATCTATCAGCATTTTGACATTTTATCTGTTCAGTCTTGTTTTTGTTTTTGTCATATTTTATGCTCAATGCTCGCAAGCTCTTCCCTCCACCCAACATTCACGTTTTACATTTATTTGCTTTATTTTTAACTGAACTGTCATTCTCATAGCGTTGTGTGACCTGTTTTTCCTATCACAGAATTCAAAGAAAAAAATTTATCAAACTGTAGCGCACGGCCAAGTTTAACAAATCCGGGGGGTTGAGCTGAGCAACTTGTTCTTGTTCACGCCCTGCGGCGGGGCGGTGGATTTTAATATTTTCTTGTTTTACAGTTCGCCGCATGTTTGTTATGTCAATATGTTTTTTTCTCTCGTTTTTGGGTGTCGCATCATATTTATGACAGCCTTTCGCGATAGTACAAGTGAAGTCATTCTCAAACAATTGCTGATTACCGGTACGATAAGTGTGACTGCGCCTTAACGATATGATATTTAATATTATTTTTTTTTATAATTTTTTTGTAATAACATTAGGTGTGTTCTAAAAATCTAGTAAGAATTCACATTTTTGATTTCTTCGATTTTCCGCACCCCGATAAACAATTCAAGTAGGTGGATTTGCTCGCTTCGGGCTCCATAAGATGGGACTGCTGCTTGGTTTCCGGGCCATACTTAAAAAACCAAACTTCATCACCTGTGGTGATCATATTAAATTTGCTGGACTCTCCGTTTTCGAATTTTCTCAAAATTATTTAGCAAAATTTTCTCTTGCTTCTTTTTGACTCTCATTTAAAGTTCGTGTAACCCATCGAGCAGATTTCTTTGTGTACTGCGAATCAATGCAATATTCGCGCTACTGTCATGGCATTCAAGCCCAATTCACTCCATCTCATTTCCTGTGCCATTCGTAGGTCTCGGCCTTCGCTTCACCAGGGGCACATTTATCTCTTCGTTCGACGTTTTTGGAGGTCCTTCTTCCTTCGTTCTACACAGGAAAATGTTCAGTCTGAAATCTTTGTTACCAGTTACAAATAGTCTTCAGAGATGGAGTGCCTGTTTTATATGCAGTTTGGAACTCATTGATAGTGTCCACAGGCTTGAGTTGACGTCGAAAGCTGTAAGTAGGGAGTAACGAATTTCCTGCTGCGTCGCTGGCGGAATTTTCACTGACATTGCCTCAATTATTTTACGTTTTCTCGTCACCTTTCTGTACGAGTTTTCTGAAATTTTAAATGAAACATCGCGAGACTATAACAACACTTACGGCATTTTAAAATTGAAAAAAAAAAATTTTAAATTAAAAATACCTTTGACTTGCCGAACTTTTGTTTGTTCCCGTGTATATTTTCCCGTGGTTCCTAGGTGGAACGTAAGGCCTCAAATTTCTTTTGAGCTTATCTTATTTTTTTATTTAGTTAATTTTATTTTGCTATATTTAATTATGTTTTATTTTCTTTTGGTTCATTTTATTTTGTATTATTTATCTAATTTAGTTGACATTAATTTAATTTAGTTTAATTAATTCGATTCAATGTACCTTTTTTCATTTTAATTTAATTTTATTTTTATTTTTACTTCTATTTTACTTTATTTTTATTTTTTTAACTTTTATTTTACTATTTTTTACTTTTATTTGACTTTATTTGACTTTTATTTTAATTTTTTTTTTACTTATATTTTACTTTATTTTTATTTTTTTTTTTATTTTATTTTAGTTTATTTTTACTTTTTTAACTTTTATTTTACTTTTATTTTACTTTTTTTTTACTTTTTTTTTACTTATATTTTACTTTATTTTTATTTTTTTAAATTTTATTTTTGTTTATTTTTATTTTTTTAACTTTTATTTTACTTTCTTTTTACTTTTATTTAACTTAATTTTAACTTTTTTATTTCTATTTTACTTTATGTTTATTTTTTTACGTTTATTTCACATAATTTTTTTTTCTACTTATATTTTACTTTATTTTTCCTTTTTTTTACTTTTATTGTACTTTACTTTTTGGTTTCTGAACTAAAAGTCCCAAAATGTAAATCACCTTCCAACAGATAGTCAAAAACAAGCATAAGCTGCCTAAAAGTATGCCAGAAAAACTGTAGCTTTGCTTTGCTGAGTTGTTGCTAATCATTGCTTATAAACATTTGTATATACACGTCCGAAGCATGTTGACAATGTTAGCAACATACTTTGCGCTGCAACAACTCACGTCACTCGCTCTGATTGTTTGTTGGCTGCTGTGGTCTTTTCTGAGTGAGCCATTATTTATTTTTTATTAACACATTTCAATTCCTAGTCACCTGTATTCGTAATCGCCACCGATGCCGACGTCAGTGGTTATTTTCGATTTCCACTCAAGCGAGCTGGCTCATACCGTTTATTCATCTTCCATTATTCATATGTATATACCTACACACACACACGTATTTCTTTGTGCTGCTGCTTTTTTGAGCATTGTTTATTTTAAAAAGGGTTGTTTTGCGTAAAAAAATTAAGCTTTTTGTACGTTTTCATTGATTGCTGCTTTTGTTAGTGTTAAATGTATTAATGAATTCTAATATATTTGGTAAACACATTTCTCGCGTTAAGTATGGCGATGACAATAACACCAGACACCATATCATGCGCGCGTACTTGAGCTTTTGTTTTTGTTGTTATGTTTTAATATTCGTATGAGTCTGCGAAGTAGTTTTTACGAACATTTTTTCTGCTTGAATTCATTTTAATTAAAAAGCTTTCTTCACTTTGTTTACCCACTGCTCGCGCTTGGCATGCAGCCGTGAGGTAATTTAAACACATTAAATATGTATAAAATATGTGAGAACACATACATATGTACGTGTATACAAATGTAGCTGTGTGAATAGGTGCGTATTTATTATAAACAACAAGGTATTGTTCAATAACACTGTGCGGCATTAAAAGGAGATCGATATTGAGAGTTTGCTATTTGGGTAGAAAGAGTGGTGTGAGTATGTAGGTTTGTGTTTGTGTTTGGTGAGTTTGTCAAATGTTGCCGACGAGACCACCTAATGATAGGGAGAGCAAATTTGTTGCTTCAGCTGATTCAGAACCAATGAGAAAGGGGTGGGGGAGTTGGTTTAAGGGGAAATATGCAGAGCAGGTTAATAGCTTGCAAGCGCCGATTTACACACAGAGACATGGGGAAGGGAGACACTGCGAATTCTCTTTGGATGTTTTATTTGATTTTGAAAGAAAGAGTGCCACTGCAAATCGCACATCTATTTTTATTTTTTTTTGCAATATTTTCAATACTTAAAGTTTAAAGTCTTTTGAGCTGAGTTCTGTGTTCTGAGGTTAGAATTTTGAGGTTTTCGAACTTTCCGCTTTGAAAATTCTAATAAAAGCATTATAAATCAGAATTTAGAACTAAAAAAAATACTAAAAAAAAATTAAAAAACTTTCAAAATATTGAAATCACATTTTTCGGGTCTTATAATTACAAAATTAATATTTAAGTATAGCCGTTAAAGAGATAATTAAAAATTGTAGATTTGACAAGACAGCTGTGTATACACAAAGTGGCGCAAAAATAATAACCCTATCGAAAGATTTGTAATTTTTCCAAATCAATAAAATTTGACACTTGTGAACTGGACAGCTGCTGTAGATTAAATTAGATTCATTTATTTTTCACAAAAATCTTACAAAACTATTTTCAATCATTTTATGTCATTTAAATGATCATTACCGTATGAATAACTATAAAACTCGAGAAAATTAGATAGATATTTATTTACAAAACTATTAATCTACAATAAATTGTCGGTACTTTAAAGCACCAGTGATAAAATTGATCAATTTTTTTCATTCCACGATTTAGAAACAAAGAGGCAATGGAGCGCGAAAAGCTCAAAAACATCTTTTAATCACTCAAAATTTGTTCTATTCATTTCCTTTTTTATTTAGTAAAAAAGTTATTCACAAAAAAAAATAGATGATTAATTTTGCGCCACCTACCTGCTCCTACGACTACATCCATTAACCGAACAATTCGTTTGAGCGTACATTTTTTTCTACACTAAGTTTTATGAATCGAAAAAAGTGACTCTCTCGTGAGTGGACACCTCTCTTGGACGGACAAAAAAGCTGACTAACGGTGAGCGTCCGCTTTAACATCTTTTGGCTTTATTTTGTTAGTGGAATTAAAATGCGAGCCCAGCAAAGAGATCTGGCAGAAAATATTCAGAACTGCCGGTTTGCTTCACCTACTATGTTTCTAAGCCTAAAAGATGGTCTGGTGTGTAAGAGATTTTGAGCAAAATGAAGATGAAGAAGAAAAATATTTTTCGGATGGCATTAAAAAAATTGAGGCATATTTGGAATAATTGTTTTGCGCCGAGTTACAAAATAAAATTTTATCAAATAATTATGTTATTCATCCAATTTTCCAAAAAGGAATTTTTTTCTTTGCCATTTAAAATACTTATCAGCCTGACCTCGTATAACCCCTTAAACGTGTATTTTTTCTCCACTCTTTCGCTACTTTTGATTAACCACACAATGTAATTTTTTATTTTGGTATATTTTTAAATAATTTGCTTGTTTACATTTTTCTTTCTTCACATTATTTATTGACTTGAGTTAAAATGTTTTTGATTTTTTTTTTTTATTTTTTTTTATACCTTTTTAATTTCATCTTTGTCTTACCCGTTTTGCCAAAGATTTATTTTTGCTTGTTCTTCTCTGTTTTATCATTAAATAAATGTTTATTATATACACTGTATACATACATACATTAATGCACACACTCACACACCTAAGTATATAAATTAAAACATTAGTTGGCAATCGGCCGCCGACCGTCGCCGCTGTGGCGCAACTTTTCCTCTGCACGCGTCTTCTGCACATTCCCACACACACAAATGAACATTTTTTCGCCCACCGAGCACAATAGAAAATCGTTTCTTTTTTCTCACTTTTCAGAGCGTAAACATGAAGAGTAAGAAAGGTTATTGACTTACTAGGAAAATGGATTGCCTATGCAATACACGCATACATACATACATACATATATATGCACCTATTTAAATAGGCATTTGCACATATGCAGAAACATACATATCCGTGTAAGTGTGTGTGTGTGTGTGCTTGCAGCTCAAACCTTCGCCCGACCGGCAATCGGTTTTTACGCTTCTCAATTTTAATGGGTCCAATAATTTGCTTGCAAAAAGAGTGCTCGCATTAATTCGCTTAAGCAAATATTTACGCTTTTCTTTCTATTTCCTTTTATTCTGTGCTGCATAAAAGTTCCCAAAGTTCCCAGGTGTATCTACCACACACACACACATACATACTCGCGCATGCAATCGAAATCGAGAAATGGCAGCCAATGTGCGAAAAGAAATTATACGAGTACTAAGCGCGCCGTGTGTGCGAGTGTGTGTTACTGAGCTTTTGTTGTAAATGCAGCTGCGTTATTTCCGCAATTAAGGCGAAATGCGCCAGTTGTTCGAAATGGGTTAGAATTTGGTATATTTGAAGGCATGCAAAGGATTTATTTCTGTGTTTTGTATCACAGAGAGAGATTTTTGAGACTTTTTTTTCTATTTTAGAGGCTAATTTAGTTTAACTTAAATATTCGTATGAGCGATTCCATGTCAAGTGATTCAAGTGGTTTTAGGCATTGCCATTAGTTTTTCTAAAAATTGGTTTTTTATTTGTAGACTTGAGTATAATAAGAAGGGAAATGAAAACATTTTGAGAAAAAATGTTGATAATTTTGAGATTTATTCAAGGCTTATATTATTGAGGCTTTTTGATAAAGTTTTTCTTTTTTTTTTTTTTGTTACAATTTTTTTCTTCTAATTTTTTAAGGAATTGTTTTCGTTGTAATGTACTTTTTGAAAAAAAAATTTTTGTTTTTTAATTTTTTGCGAATTGGTTTTATTACAATTTTTGAAAAATGGCCACAGTCTTTTTCACTCCTTTCTCCATTAAACGGATGCCTCAAAATTAATCAACTTATTTTGCTTTTGCATACATTTTTGAAACAAATTTTCATAACTTTGAAATTCATTCAACTTTGAACATTTTAGGTATTGTTTTACTTTTTTATATTTTTTTTGTAGCAAAAAATCTGCATTTTGGAATTAAAAAACAAACAAAAACACGTTTCTTCTTTAACTTTAAAAATTGTTTTTAATTGTTTTTTTAACTGTTTTAATTTTCTTTTTTTTAATTTTTCAGGGAATTGTTTTTGTTGTAGCTTTTGAAACAGGACCACATTCGTTTTCTAATTGTTTGAAGAATTTTTTTTGTTGTAATGTACTTTTTGAAAAAAAAAAAAAATAATAATAATTTTTTTTGTTACACTTTAAAAATTGTTTTTTAATTTACAAAATTTTTGTTTTTAAATTTTTGTTAACTGTTTTAAATTTTTTTTTTTAATTTTCAGGGTTTTTGTTGTAACTTTTGAAACAGGACCACATTTTTTTCTAATTTTTTGAAGAATTGTTTTTGTTGTAATGTACTTTTTGGAAAAAAACAATTTTTTTTTAATTTTTCGGCGAACTGTTTTTGTTGTAATTGAAAAATGGACACAGTCTTGGTCACACCTTTCTCCATATTTTTTTGTAGCAAAAAATCTACTTTTTGGAATTTAAAAAAAAAAAAATTTTTTTTTGTTAAACATTAAAAATTTTTTTTTTTTTTTTTTTATTTTTGTTTTTAATTGTTTTTAATTTTGTTTTAACTGTTTTCAATTTTTTTTTTAATTTTTCAGGGAACTGTTTTTGTTGTAACTTTTGAAACAGGACTACATTTTTTTTCGAACTTTTTGAAGAATGGTTTTTGTTGTAATGTACTTTTCGAAAAAAAAAAATTTTTTTTTTGAATTTTTTGGCGAACTGTTTTTGTTGTAATTGAAAAATGGACACAGTCTTGGTCACACCTTTCTCCATATTTTTTTGTAGCAAAAAATCTACTTTTTGGAATTTAAAAAAAAAAAATTTTTTTTTTTGTTAAACTTCAAAAATTGTTTTTTATTTTTTTTTAATTTTTGTTTTTAATTGTTTTTAATTTTGTTTTAACTGTTTTCAATTTTTTTTTAATTTTTCAGGGAACAGTTTTTGTTGTAACTTTTGAAACAGGACTACATTTTTTTTCGAACTTTTTGCAGAATTGTTTTTGTTGTAATGTACTTTTTGGGAAAAAAAACAATTTTTTTTTTAATTTTTCGGCGAACTGTTTTGGTTGTAATTGAAAAATGGCCATAGTCTTGGTCACACCTTTCTCCATATTTTTTTGTTGCAAAAAATCTACTTTTTGAAATTTTTTTGAAAAAAAAAAATCGTTTTTGTTAAACTTTAAAAATTGTTTTTTATTTTTTTTAAATTTTTGTTTTTAATTTTGTTTAAACTGTTTTCAATTTTTTTTTTTAACTTTTCAGGGTTTTTGTTGTAACTTTTGAAACAGGACCACATTTTTTCGAACTTTTTGAAGAATTGTTTTTGTTGTAATGTACTTTGTGAAAAAAAAAAATTTTTTTTTGAATTTTTCGCGAACTGTTTTTGTTGTAATTGAAAAATGGCCACCTTTCTCCATTAAGTGGGCGGCACAAAATTAGTCATCTTATTTCGCTTTTGAATACATTTTTACAAAAATTAATATCATTTTTTCCCAAAGTTTGTTTTTAAATGTTTTTGGCTAAGTTTTTGTTTGTAATTTTTGAAACATGGCCGCAATCGGAAAGCGATTTTTTTCCGTTTTGGAAAGGCAGTGATTCTCCATTAAAGGGTGGCGCAAAAGTAATCATCTCATTTTGTTTTTCAATAAATTTTTTGCTAAATAAAAAAAAAAATGATTTTGTCAGAGTAATACACGTCTAACGCGGCAACAGGAGCTCTCCGTCTGTTAAAGGTTTTTGCCACCTATGGGTTGGTCTTCGATCAATACTTTCAGGATACGAGAAATTTTAAAAGTACATACTAATAATGAGGTTTGCACTTCGACCCCTTGTTCTTTCGTGCCCTCTACTCATCACAGTACCTCACCCAACTCCCACCCCCCTCAATAATCCAAAGCTGTAATTGGGTTGGGCTGAGCGTATGCACTTTTTTCCGACCATATCGGACCGAGATGTCTAATACTTCTTCTTGGAGTTTCCGTGGATTGATCATAGAAACTACGGGAATCAGTGGACCATATCCTGCAAGGCTACACAATTCGCACAGGTCACGCGAATGCCGAGCATTCACAGTTTGTTCTTAGTGAGGGCTATGTTGCTTGAACCTTATTTGATTATTCGCCTGGTGTAGCACCGTAGTTTGGTGCCAGCTTACGTCTCGTAGCCTTAGTTTTTCGCTTCTAGTTTCCTCTTTGTCTGATGTCTTAGCCCATGGCAAGGAAGAGATCTGGTCGCGTTCATAACGAGGCTTCAGCCTCTTTAGTCAATGCGTTCGCTACTTCGTTCCAGGTATAAATAGCCCTATCTCTTGGAACGCATATGAACCGGTTGCGATTGTGCATTTCTAGTAAATTATATTAAATTTTTCGATGCACTCAAGGACTAATGCGGACTTAAACTCAAAGAAGTGCCGCCTGACTGTGGTAATTCGCTCATTCCGGAGGTTTCTTTCTACCTTAGTTGATCTGTGCCTTTAGACTGGTGGCATATATGTAATTCTGCCTTGAAGGTGAGGGGGAAAACTTTCCATAGTTACAACACAGCTCCAATGCCTTCAGGAGTCCTCGAGCCATCTGTTTACCACAGTTTCCTCGATTCTGAACTTCTTCTGTTCAGGCTGCGTTTGTAATTGACTACAAATCACTGTGAAGTAATGTCCACTAAGAAACTAAACCACTAACCCAGAAGTGAGCCACAGGACGTTTAGCAATCTAACCATGTTTAAGTTGCCGGCTCACTTCTGGTAAAAGTGTTGCCCTCGGAACAATTTAATTAACAGCTGAGTTATCAGCTACAGATGCAACCTTCTTTAGGCTTTACAAAAACTCTAGTTTGAGCGGTACGGTTTCATATGCGATACTGCTAACGATCAGAGAAAAGATTAAACCAGAAATGGACACCTTTATATTAAACTAGTTTGAAGTTTGCACTTCGTGCCCTCTAATCATCACAGTACCTCATCCAGACCCAGTTCCCTTATTAAGCTCAAGATAGAGCTGGGTTGGACTGAGGGCATATGCCTTTCTTCAGACTGCAATGGGCCAAAAGGCAATGAACCTCTTTGGAATATTTTTCAAGAGTCTATTACAAATCATTAGTGTATCATCATCTCACAAGCATGACTCTCCCTAATGATCGATAAAGTTCACAAATTTTCTACAAAAGTTCCACTTGTTCACACGTTGCTGCTAATATTTATCTGAAGTGTAAACATTGCAAATTCAAGTCAACTTCAAAGTACTCTATGATTGGCTGATAAGCTGAGCACTCAATGCACTTACAGGGCTTTACTTAATGACAGTTAATTTTCGCCATTGACACTTGAAGGCTGACTAACGTTAATTAAGGAGGCGATTTAGTCAATTTCATCGTTGACGCCGTCAAAACCAATTGCAACTGAAATAAGAGAACGTTAATGGAGATGGCTTCGCCATAGCCTACGGAAAGGTGGCACTGCAATCAGCAGACAAGCGCTGTACTGGAACCCCCAAGGACAGCGCAGAAGAGGCAGACCCAGGGGCTCTTGAAGAGAAATACAAAGAAGTGGACAAACCAATGGCCTGGCAGCAAGTGAAAAATATATCTGGGAATCGCACAAAATAGAAAAAATTTACTTTTCGCAACGGAGGCGAAGGAATTATGATGATGATTTAGACAATTTGAAGCTTTTCTATACAGGGTTGCCCATATTCGACGGACCCGACGAACTTCGATGACTCTTTGGGCCCATTTCAATCGACGAGGCATGCCCGCAGGCAACAATCTTTGCGTCAATTGAATCTCATACGGGAATGAATGCAAATCAATGCGGATAATTCGTTGTGAAGTGGTCCGAGCAGTGCCCAACTGCTGAGAACGGCGATTTTGGGATGTCCTTGGCGACGCCTTGGCCGGTTTTGATTTGGCCTCTTTGGATTAGAAAGAGCATCACCAGTCGAAAACCTTTCGTACAAACGTTTAATGGTGTTCTTAGAAGGCGCACTTTTCACATTATTTAATTTTTTATACGCACGTTGAGTTTTCACAATTGACTTCTTTTGTTGAATGTAAATTTCAGCAATTTGGAAACGCTCGCGTAGAGTGTACTGTTCCATGGTAAAAATCTTCTTGGACGGACGCTTCCAACGCGGTATGTCATTAAGCGATCTGACGTCTCTGTCATAAGGTACAGGGTTGCCAGATGGACCCGTCGAATATTGGCAACCCTGTAGAGTACACTTAGCTTCTTTTCTTGTGCCTAGATTGATTGGTTTTGAGAGAGTATATTTGATGTTTTATTACTTGATGATGCCAAGGTCCAGACAAAGAATGTGACCTTGCTTTTGTATACACACACATGCATACATGCATACCTACGCTTCAATGAAGTACGAGCCTGATATGGATTTGTTTACAGGCTGTAAGACTCTTGAGGCAGCAAACAGATAGAGCGATTGCAAGTGTGCTTAACGAAAAAGATACTGTCACTGTCTATAAATAATTACCCACTGCAACATACGAGTTTGTACATACATACATTTTTTTTTTGTTTTTTCAATTACAAAGAATCTCCTGCGCGATCGCTTACTATAAAGATATTAAAATGGTTTCGAAAATTCTAGAATTCTTCGTTATATAGAAGTTGGATTTTGAAGTATGAAGGAATTTCAAAATAAATGCATATCAACTTTTTCAATTTTCAATTTGCCTGCACTCACTTAAGATTACACGTTGCTATTGTTGTTGTTTATATCAGATACCGAGCATCACTTGCGATCCGATCACACATCGTTAAACACAAATGCGCCGCTATACTACACAAATTCACACATTCAGATGAAATAATTAATTTGCATTTTGTTCGCAGTGAGCAGAAACAACGAGTTATTTGTTGTATGAAAGATCAGTAAGTTTATTCAAATTGTATATGCATGCACATACCCGTATGCCTGTCGATAAAAAACAAGGTGCTGAGCTATTGAAAGAGAAGGAGAATGGGCTGATGTGGCGAACTCAAGTAGTTGCTGATGTTCAGATTAATAAAAAAAAGAAAATATTTCGACGCTCACAGCAGCACTTACGCGATATCATCAGTAAGAGTGCTGAAAGTTTAATTTTTATAAAAAAAAAATATGGTGTTGTTGTTATGTATCATTTATCTGGCGTTGAATGAGACAATTGATCGCTCACAGAAGCGCCCGCCTGTACGCTTAAATTCATGCTTGAAACGAGTTAAAAGCGCTGGCACGTGCTGGCCAACTTTATTTAGATATTTTGCGATTACCCTGCAGGAAAGTCCATTGGTATCGAACGAGTGCGCTTTTAGTGAATTTAGAATCGTAATGAATAGTTTTCTCTTTTCCTCTTTGGTAATTTGTGCATGACCGCTGCTTGTCTTTTGTATCGATAACCTCGAGTTAATAATTGATATGGGAAGTAACGAGTGCTTTTGAGTATCGAGTATTGCGGTAAAGATTCTGTTAAAAAAACGAGTGCTTTTAAAAGTACCGATCACTTTATTTCCAATCTGCTCAGACTGCCAGATAGCAGAGCAAATATCTACCTCTCGTTTTAACACTCATGCAGTACTCAAGAATGATGGATTTCCAAGTTTGGCCTTCAGCTATGATCAAAAACGAAACTGCGCGAGTAATTTTTGCTGCCCCGTCATCGGGGATTCGGCAGCAAATTTCCAAAGATGAAAGATTTACAAAGTTTGCTTTATAGCTTCGATGAAAACGAAAATTCTGAGCGGAACTTCGGCTGGCACGTTACAAGGGAGATTCGGCGGCCGAATTCTGCACGATCATTTCACATACATTTACACACTCGCCCAATCAGTCGTTTTTCAAACGGCAAAGAAGTAATATAGAGCGTAAACTGTGTCGACTTTTTTCGTATATCACCAACACAATCACATTCTTCCGCTGTCATAAACCTGCTTACATCAGCCAATCAGCTGATTCTTTCAAATTCGCTGAGAGCCTGTTGACGGTCTGGTATTGGTCACATCTTCTGAATTTTTTCGCCATGGTAGTACTGACTGCTTTTGAGTACTGTAATTCAGCACCGCGGAGATTTTATTTATTGTTCGAGATTTGACACTGAGTGCTGTAACTGAGTGCAATTTTCAGTTTAATATCTAGTATTGACTACTTTTGAGTATTTCTCAATACTCAGTAGCGATACATTTGAAATTCGGTTACTTCCGTGGCTAATCTGTTATACTAAGAATGATAGGTTACAAGAAATTGTAAGAGTAACTTTAGCATTGGAGACTTGACAGCAGAATTGTGCACGTATTGTGAAATGCAGCTGATTCCTTCAACTTCATTCAGAGCCCATTATCGCTTTGATGTTGACCACACCTTTGCATTTTGTGCACCGTGGGTTGGCCTGGTGGGCAAATTTTCTAATCTGACGCCTGGTTCGGTCGAGTACAAAATCTCTCAAGCGCCGATCTAAGCGGGTCGGAAGGCTTTCGAACTTGAAACTGTCACACTCTGAAATCAGTGACGGTTGGCTTTCCTGTAATTAGTTAATTAGTACTAAAAAATGAGAAAGTCTGTATTGTTATCATACCAATGGGTATCCACATTCTCTGAATTACTCTTTCATTACAATTACCGCGCATTTCCCACATCTTTCGAGCAGAAGTACTACGGGTCTAGAAGATCTGTAGAGTATGGGAAAATAAAAGTGCACTGCAAGAGAGGCAGTCAAAGGGTTGCGACGACAGTCCAACCAGAGAGCTTCAGCTGCCTAGTGAGATCCGCATAACTTTGGCTCTATTACGGGTTGCATATTGTACTAGGTTAAATTCCTACTTAACCAGAATCGCCCCCGGGGTACTCAATATATGTCCGGCGTGTGAAATTACACCGCACCATACTAACCACCTATTCGATTGTTTCCTTAAACCCACTCACCTAACATCCCTCTCTCTCTCCAACCTGTCGAAACATCATTTTCCCAGGGCATACCATTAGATGAGCTAGACGATGACGATCGTTGATTACACCGCACTGTCAGGGCTTAGTAAACTGTTACAACAACAACAACGACAGTCGGTTCTACGTAACCGGAATAACTCGGTTTTATATCGGGCCAAGGATTTTCACTTCAACAGCATCCCCCACGGAATGGAGAATGTTTATTATGCTACAATATTAGCAACAACCCTTGAATCCGAAAAGATGAAAAGAAAATTCCAAAATAGTTAGATATTAGAAATCGTTGGCAAGACCACGCCGTCCTTTGAGTCTCCAGACATGGGAATATGCACGATAACGAGGGGGCTGACAAATTAGCAATGAGTGTAGCGAGATTGTGAAATAGATTTTGCCCAAAAATGATAAGTCACAAAGAGAATACTTTCTAAGAAGTTAGCAAGCGAAGACTTTCTAAGAAGTCCAAAAGACAAGACGGTCTAAGAATTCATGAAGAGCAGACGTTCTAAGAAGTCCAAAATGTAAGGCCTTGGATGAGCAGAGTGGGCGTTTCCAAGTACCTTCACTAGCAAGCAAAGATTACTTGAATAAAAACACGAATGCTTAAACTTGTCGCTTTATTGATAGCGCAGTCTTAGTGGGTCTGCGCAAGGGCGTAGTGAACTGTGTCATACTTAGTTCAGTGCGCCCTTATACTCTATTTGCTAAGATATGCACCGCTATGCGTTGACCTTGAAATTTACATGTTATAATTATACATATTTACTTCTGTTAGGTCGATGACCCATATAATTAATACAGTTGACAAAATATAAGTTTCGCTTATCACTAAGAGCATCTCTGGTACCGCTGCCATGCAATTATCATAACGAAAGATAAGCGAAGAGAATGTCATCAGGTGAAAAGAAGAGCGCGCTGAGTGTAGCGGTCTGTTATCAGGACAGCAAGAGCGCAGCCAGTGCAGCTACTATGTATGTATGAATGTGTGAAGATGATCCTGTTGAGTATGTAGTTATGTATGCGCGAGTGTGCATATTACTAACGGCGGCAATTTGTACATTGCGAATCGCTGATGTTATTAGGTGCAGTAGGCACTCGGAAGAGCGAACCGAATGTGCTCCAGCAGATCTTTTAAGAAGTCATGAAGAGACGACGTTCTAGGAAGTCCAAAAGATAAGAGCTATTAAGAAGTGATGAAGAGAAGACTAGAACGTCTAAAAGTCCAAAAGATAAGACCTTTTAAGAAGGTACAGAAAAGATATTTTTAGCCCAACTGAAGCGATTAGCAGAACATGCGGCTAAAGCAGATGCCATATAGGCATAATACTCGGTGCGTAGCTACAAATTTGAAGGCTGTAAGAGGGTGGCGCGGGCGTTGCCGTGCGTGGGTTGGTGCGTGACTACCATTCGAGAGTGCGTGGATTCGAATCTCCATGCATGAAACAACAAAATGAAAGAACAAGTTTTTTCTAATAGCTGTCACACTTCGAGAGGCAATGGCAAACCTCCGAGTGTATTTCTGCCATGAAAAAGCTCCTCATAAAAGAAACCATTGGCCGTTCGGAGTCGGCTAAAAATTATATGTAGGTTCCTCTATTTGTGGAACAACATCAACGCACGCCACAAAAAGGCGGGGGAACTCGGCCAAACACCTAACAGAAGTGTACGTGCCAATTGTTTTTTTTTCACGGTAAAGTGGTTCCCTATCTTTTTATGGGTGTCTAACACCAGACACCTTAAACCCTGCTTCTTCAGACAAAATCTGAAAAAGAGCCCCAAGTGCTCCGTAACTAAGATAAGTAAATAGATTCAATGAGACGCCCAAATGGTTTGAAGTTAAAAGTGAAAAAGTGAATTATGACAGCCGACGTTATCAGAGAATCCAAGGAAGAGCGCGTCTTGGGTATTTTTTAGGCGACGTAGTAGTAGGCGAAGCTACCACCACCAATCAACCAATCAACCTTTGCTGAATCAGAATTTTGTTTCACTAGTTCTCGTTTTCCCTACACGGTTGCTTGCGGTTTATTAGACACTGAAATAAAAATAAAAAATCGTGCATGCATTAAAACCTTGTTTTGGTTTTATCTCATAAGATATGTGTCGACAGCGTTAGCGGCTGATCTGCATATAACTGCTAACAGTTTACTCAAAATTAGAACGACATTAGTCGAAATGCAGCGGATACGTTTCAAAAACAACTCCAAAGATAAGTTCGCAAAACAAAAACAACAACAACAAAAATCGCGATATCTAGCTAGCCAGCAGGAGGTCGCGCGCTTCTATCATCACTCGCAGTCTGAGAGCGATCGCGACTGCCTGCTAGCCATGCTCAAATCAAAGCTCATTGCACGCTCACTTGAACTACACCAGTAGGCACCACGTCCCACATACTCATTTTCATTGTTGCATTGCGCATTCCAACGGCGATCATCGTCAGCACGTCATCACGTCATCATCATTCGTCACGATCATCGTCAGTTGCATTGATTTTCACCGCATTTTCCAATGAACAACAAACAAGAAACAAACACTGCCGCTCAACACTAACAACAAATGACAAACCGCTGTGAATGCGCTCATTTGTGCCTATTTTCCCCCTTTTTATTAGTTTTCTTTGCGATGCCAATCATCATTTTCCTATTTCACATGCAACAGCGAGATCACTTTAAATGTACACTCGTTCTCAGCGTAAGAATTAGTATCGATTTCGCCCTGTGACAGTGCAGTACACCGGTAAAAAGTAATACAAATAATAAAACATTGTGCAAGTGTCTACGCGATTTTACATACATACATACATAGTTTGTGGTATGAGTTTTCTTTTGACCGTTCGTGTTAACCAACCGATCGATTGAACGACGATGGATCAGTAGGCATCATTAAAAGCGCACGCTTCTACTCGTTAAATGGAGATAAAACAAATTAAGCTTGTTGCATTCGTGTTTTCATTATCTGTGCTTCTATATTTTTTTTTATTTTTATTCTTTTTTGTGTTTCGCTTTTCTGCACTTTTTTCTCAACCGCCAACGTGCTTTGCCTGCTGATCGCGGGATTAATCGTGCGTACGTGATATCAGCATTTATACCTTACGTAGGTGTTCGTGTGGCTGTTCGCGCGATCGTTAGTTTAACATTTATTGTGTGCTCTCTTCACTTTGCTCTTGGCCGCAAAGCCAAGTAAACAAATCAAATATGTTTTGGAATGGGAATTGTAAAGCTCGTGCTTTGTTTTTTGTTTTTACCTTTTGTTGTAACGCAGCAACAAGTGCGCTAAATGGCAAGCTCGGCGCTGCTGCTTCAACTGTTGTTCAATGAGTTATTGAGTTGTTGCTGTTGTGAAAAGTCTCGTGCTTCGTTTCTCCATTCACGATAACATTGAATACCTGTGGCTGCCCCTGCCCGCGCGCCTAAACTACTCTACACACTCACTTTGCCAAATAGCGTGCTTTTTTTTTCTCAAATCAGCTATCATTTATGACAATCGGTAATGGTTCTATTGCTTAACTAATATATATAGAATAATTTCCTTTCGGTTTTCTGCGTTTTCCTTATTCTTCCCTAAATAATTCAATTAGGCTGTGCGCGCTCCATTGTGCGAGAGCAATGCACTGCAGATTCTATTCGTATAAAGCTCATTGTTGCATTCGACAGTTGGTCCGCATGCTATGGGAAGAGAGCAAATGCGAAAGAAAGGGAACATTTTAATTAATTGCAATTACGATTTCTAGATAATTTCTAAGCTTTAGGCGTAAAAATTTTATTTCATTGATTATGTTTGTATGCACATAGGTTTTTCGTGTTTTTTACTGTGATCTTTTTTTATTTTATCTCTTTCTTTTTGTTATTATGATTTTAAGTAAAGCTTATGATAAAAAATTGCGGATATTCATAAAAGGAAATATAATAATAATGAAGAAATAATAGTAAAGAAAATATTGCGTGTGAAACTTTCTACCAGCCTAGAATTTCTTAGCGCGCTCGATATTCTCTTTAATTTACATTCACTTAAAAAATTGTTCCACACTTTTTTTCTAATATCGTTCGCTCTTCGGCAGTCGATGGCAAACTTTCGTGTGTTTCTGCCATGAAAAAGCGTCTCATAGAAAACCATCTGTGTTCGGAGGAAGCACAAAGCTGTATATGTAGTCCAAAAATCTAAAATAAATTATTCATTTTTGTTTTTGAATAACTATTTTAATAATAAAAAAATTATTTTCAGTGATGGAAATCTTTATTTTGTCCTTTACCCGTTTTGGATACAACTTGATCATATCTACTACAATACAAGGAGGTGCACAATTAATCATTCAATTTTGTTTTCGAATAAAAAAAATAAATTTGATGGAAGGAAATCTTTATTTGTACCTTTACATCCTCCATTGCTAGGCTTTTTGTATGCTGCAACTTTCTAGATCATATGTGCGAAATATAATTGACATACGACGCCATTGAAAAAATTACATTTCTATAGGGTGACTAATTTTGCGCCATCTTATTTTTGTTTTTTTCCTTGTTCACTCCACTCGGGAGCATAGGACCTCGACAAGACTCAGTCTTGCGTTGGTTTCGTTAATCTATTTGTTTTCTGACAGGGTAGGTTATTAGCCTGCCGCTACCAGTTCTAAGTAGTGGGAATGCCCACCTGTCGTTGCTTAGGAACAAAGCCTTACGGCTTGAAGCCCCATCTGTGTGTAAAATTTTTCTGGCAGAAGGATCGCACAGATGGTTGAGGACTTCGCTAAATGTGGTGTGTCTGCGCTATTACCGCGATTGCCCGCTTTCTCTTGCTGGCGCCACTGATGCAAAGTGTAACTGTTTGTTTTTGCTTGTTTTAGCAGCCACAATGCAAGTAATGGCGCTGACTTTTTGTGCGGGAGTAAAGATTGGAAGGATAAGGTTGTTGTGGTTGAGGAAATTTTTTGTTTTCAGAAACTAGGAAAGTAGGCAAGTTTAAAAAAGTGCGAGGACCGTGCTTTACGTGGGATTCGAATCCACAACCTCTGGAATGGCAGGCTAGTGCGCTTAAGCTCGTTTCTTTTTGTTTTGTGTTTTTAGTTAACATACCTTTTCTTTTGGCAAATAAAAAATTTAAACGTTTGTAAAATTTATTTATTTTAATAAATTTATTTATTTTTTATTTATTTTAATAAATTTATTTATTTTTCTTTTAATTTTTACCTCTTTTTTCTATTTTATTTATTTTGTTTTACCCTATTTTAGTTTGTGTTATGGCTTAATTCAGTTTTTTTGTTCTGTTTTATTTTTAACATTTCTTTTATATTAGATTTTTATTTATATTTAAATTTTATTGAATTATTGTTTTTTAATTTCCCACCTTATTTTGTTTTTCTAATAATTAACTGTTTTAGCTTATTTTTTATTTTTCTTTACACACTTTTTTTGTATATTCTTATTTATATTTATAGTTTAATAAATTAGGTTTTTTTTTTAATTTTTGTTGTATCTTTTTATTTTAATTAATTTTATGTTTTTGTGCATTTTTGTTTATGGGTATTTTACTTAATTTTTTTTTATTTATTTAAGTTTTTTCTTTTTGTTTTATTTTTTTTTACTTAAAAATTATGTTTTTGGGCCTATTTCCTATTTTTGTAAATATTTTTTTATATTCATATTTTATTGTAGTATTTTTTTCTTTAATATTTATATAAATATTTATTTATTTAACTAGCTTCATGTTTTTGCGTAATTTTAGGTTTGGTTTTGTTTTATTATATTTTTTATTTTATTTTTTACTTAATATAATTAATTGTTTGGCTTATTTTTTATTTATTCTTATTACCTGTTTTTAATTTTATTTAAACTTTGTATTGAACTTATTTTCAAAATTCTTTTTGTAAAATTTTTTTGATTATAATTTGAATTTTATTTTTTTTTTTTTAATATCATTAGTTTATTAAGTTAATATCTTCTATTATTTTAATTTTTTTGTGAATAAAATTCTTATTTTACTTTTATTAAACAAGTGTTTTTATGGAATTCGTTTTTTTTCAAATTTTAAAAAATGGGTTTGTTTGTGTTTGTTTTATTTCATTTCATTGTACAACATTTTTTATTTAGTTTGTTTTTTAAATTTTTATTGTAAAATTTTTTTGATTATAGTTTCAATTTTTTTTTAATTTCATTGGTTTTTTAAGCTAATAACTTCCATTATTTATAATTTTTTTGAATAGTATTTTTTTTTTACTTTTTTACTTGTATTAAAAAAGTTTATTTATGTAATTCGTTTTTTCAAATCTTTAAAAATACTTTTTCTTTTTTTGTGATTGTTTTATTTTATTTTGTTTTAATTCATTTCATTGTACTACATTTTTTATTTAGTTTGTTGTTTAAAGGTATTAATTTTTTGGTTTATTTAAGTGAATATTTTGAATTGAATTTGAAACAATAAAAAATTTTATGTTTTACTTTTTTATCGTACTTTGTTTTATTTGATTTCATATAAGTTTTAATTTTGGTTTTGCTTAAACTTGTAGTTTTGTATTTTTTGTCAAATTTTTTAATTTTAGTTTGCCTATTTTTTAATTTTTTTTTATTCAAGTTGTAATGATTTTGTTGTTGAAACTTATTTTAGTTTAGTAATGTATTTTAATACATTTTTTTTTTATTTAATTATATTGAATAACATTTTTAGTTTAATTTATGCTATTTGTTCTTTATTTTTTTATTTTTTATTATTTATATTTTTTATGTATTGGTTTTATTCTTTTATATTCTTATTTATTTTTTATTTGATTTTATTTATATTATTTAATTTATTCTAATTTTGTTTGTGTTAATTAAATGTTTTTGTTTTTGTAATTATCATTTTATGTTTCTTTTTAATTTGATTTTTGATTTTTTTGTCTTTTTATTTTTTTAATTACATCATCTGAAATTGTCACAAGCCTCTCGATTTCTTATCACATTTACGCAGTTTTTTGAACCTTCACAGCAAAGCTAAAAATAAGTCACACATTGTAAGCAGCGATTTCACTTAGCTCTTGTGACTATTGTTATTGCAAATAATCTGAAATTTCTCGCGTGATTGCTGTTATTTCGAATTCTCATTTATATCATAATTGTTTGTCCCAATAACGAGGCAATCAGCAGCCATCGAAAGAATTGCTGAGCTTCGAGCTACACAAAATGCGAATGATCAATCAAGTGTGAGCCAGGAAGAGAGGCGTGTTCGTCCAATTTGGCATTTGACATTCGTCATGTGGCGCTTATGCCACTTGTCTGATGCAGATTCTTATCTCCCGTTTTCTACTTCATTCGTTTCCAATTTAAGAAAACATTTTTCATTGTTCCTGCCTCAGTTTCTATTTCTATTCAGTTTCAGTTTCATTGTTAGCTATGAGCTGACGTCGTTATCATAAACATTTTGTTGGTGTTCTTTTATTTTTTATTTATTTTTATTATAATATATTATAATTTTTTTTTTCCCCCAGTTTTTTTAATCCCTTTTGTTCGCAAATTCATGTTGCCCAGTGCCATTAGTGTAGCTTCATTTATATAAAATTTGAAAAAGCGCAATTTCGACGTTGACGCTGATTTGACTCTGCCTCCGAAAGCTGCTCAGTTTATGAAAATTTGTCAAATTCGTGCGACACTTATTTACAGCGAATATCTAAAAACAGCTAAAGTATTCAAAAAAGTATAAATAGCAAAGAGAAAAATATTAAGTAAAATTAGCACCATTTAGACATTTTGCTATGAATTTTATATTTTCTTATTGAGCTATTTTTTGCCTTTCAATAATTGCCGGGCTCGTGGGGCGAGCTGCTCTGTCTACTTTAATTAAATAATTGAATATTGAGAATAATATTTGATGAACGTTGTAAGAGTGTGTGTGTGTGTGTGTGTGTGTTTAGGTGCAAAGTGCCAGCAACTAAATAACTATTTGAAGTCATAAGATTCTACTTGTTTGATATATGCATGCAAATTAAGAAATTCAATATTGCTTTTGTGGTTGAATATTGTTGCATACTGTATTATTAATTTTTTTCTCGAGCAGATCACTGATCATTAAGCGCTGATCACACTTCCATACATTCGCAGGTACATTCATATTTATACGCTACTATGTAATTATTCCAACGCTTACATGATCTAGTTTGCTGATGCACACAGTATTGCTCAGATAAAAGGTACCACTACTTGCATTTTTGAAAGTCGAAAAAATTTTATTACGAAAAATGCTGCTTTTTCAACATCGACAAATTTTTTTTTATGAAAATTTACTTGCTAGTTGAATGTTAGCTTCGAGAATTTTTGGAGAAATCTACACGAATTTATTAATATTAGTTTGTGTCGCTGCTTTACGAGATATCGATCACTACAGCCAGCTACCGAGAAAATAATGGGGAATAATATTACAGAATTTATTAGACGCATATATCAAAATTGCTGATATCTAAATACAAACTAGCAAAGAGTAGTAGCTGCAGGTGCTTATGAGCCGAATTTATAAGATGGCGCAAAATTAACCACCTTATCGAAAGTTTTATAATTTTTGTAAATAGCTTCGCACATCAATCATATTTGGCACTTGTGAACTGGAGACAACTGCAGTATACAAACAGACAAGGAACGGAGCGCACAAAGGTGAAAATAAAGATTTCCAACTCTCAAAATCGTTTTTTTTTATTTAGTAAAAAAGTTACTCAAAAACAAAATTAGATGATTAATTTTGCGCCACCTTGTATAGTAGTAGATATAAGGCGTTGATCAGTAGTAATTAAGAGGTATCAATCAAGTGTTATCCGAAAAAAAAGAAAACAGATACGTATTTCAGAAGCAATTAAATTTTTATGAAAATTAAAAAGAAAAAACATTTAAAAAAATATTTAAAAATAAATTATTTAAAAATTAAAACAGAAAACAGAAACAATTACATTTTAATATTTTATAATATAAGAAATTAATATAAAAATTATAAAATTATTAAAAAAAAAAATTACAAAAATTTTATTTTTATAAAAAATTTAATTACTAAAAAAATGTTAAAAAGAATAATTAAAAAGAAAAATCAAAAAAAAAAAAATTAAAAAAAAAATTAAAAAAAAAAAACAAGTATTTAAAAAGCATTAAAAAAAATAAACTTTTAATATTATTTACTAATATAAACAGTTACGTATTTCAGAAACAGGTTTTATAAAAATTTCGTTATTAAAAAAAAATTTTTTTTAAATATTAAAAAACAATTATTTGCAAAATTAAAAAAAAATTTAATATAATAAAGGGTGGTTAAGTTTCAAGGGCCGCTGTTGATTTTGTATAAAATACAATTTTTTTAGGAGATTATTGTCATTTCTCTTTATTATGGTAATATTGGTATAGCTCAATTACCTATGGAATAAAATATCGGCCAAGTGGTCTCGGCACACCTCCATCCGATGGTCCAAAATTTCGATGACGCTGAGGCATAATTGAGGTTCTATGCCATTAATGTGCCGAATTATCTCATCCTTTAGCTCTTGAATTGTTGCTGGCTTTTCTTTCAAATAACCCCAAAGAAAGAAGTCCAACGGTGTCAATTCACATGATCTTGGCGGCCAATTGACATCGCCGCGACGTGAGTTTATTCGGCCATCAAATTTTACGCGGAAAAGAGCCATTGTTTCGTTAGCTGTGTGACAAGTGACAAATGGCACCGTCCTGTTAAAACCACATATGGTCCACATGAAATGAAATGCAGAAAAAAACTTGTCGTTTAGGTGTGGTTCACATTCAACATCGGCCCTTGAAGTTTAACCACCCTTTATATAATATTTTATAAACAGTTATAATTTTCTGTTTTAATATACATTTTTTTATATTTGTTTAACGACAATGTTTTATTATCAGTTTTAAAATAGTTTGTTTTTTGTTTTTATAAACATTTTAAAATAGTTTTTTTCTTATAAACATTTGTTTTATAAAAAGTATTGTAAATATATATTTTTTTTAATTTTATAAATATTGTTTTTTTTAGTGAATGTAAACATCTATGTAAACCCAGTTCTTTTCCTGCTAACAGTAAAATATAAAGAAAATATATATAAACTTTTTTATTAAAATATAATTTTTTTTTAGAAATTACTCGAAATTTTACGTCAAGTTTTGTTTTTGCATTTTTTCTGCAGTCCGTTTAATTTTTTGGGTTCTGTCTAGCCAAAGACCTCTTCAGGATCGACCAACAGTTTTCAAGTAGTCTTGGATCGTCACTGCTTCCATTCCTATTCCATATTAACCTTTACATATCAGCTTCGTTCACCGCAATAATAAAATATTATTGGTGTTGAAATAATTTTCACAAAGGTGTCGTAAGTGGATTGTTGTTGTGAAAACGTAAAAGAGATAAAAATATGCTAAAGAGGTTCGCAAGGTACCATACAGGTCGTATTAGGAGTTCTCGCACTGTTACAAATAGTCAGTATTGGTTTCAAGTCCGCTGAACATTTTTTAATCGTTAAAACTTTACGAACAAGACAATGCGATATTTACAATACCTGTGAACCACCAACCTAATCAAAAACTATAAAAAAAATAAGCAATATTTTTTTGCCTTATAGAAATGTTTAGAATTGTCTTGGAATATCCTTTTAATGATTTCTGTAAAAACGCATCAATTGACAGCTCGAAAATTTGGTTGATACAAATTTCGGTAACTTTTATCTGCGCAATACTGCACTTAAAGTTCAAGAACAAAACCGGCCATTCGATTTCTAAATAGAAAGTGAAATAAGCCGCCAATTCAATATTCAATACACGCATTGTGCGCATGCAAATCTGCCCTATTTTCCAGCCCCAACGCGTCTGATCGGTATGCATTTCAACTACTACTAAGGAGGTCTCTAAACTAGTTGTTGTTGTTGCAAAAGCATAAACATTCCGCCCAATTGTTTGAGGAATGCTGCTGGAGTGACAGTGCTTGATCGGATATAAACCCGTGTCGTTCCGGTAACGTAGGCCGATTGATGTCGTTGAGGTCATTAAAAGGATAATCATTTGTACTTCGAAGCTCACAAAAAGTACTGAAGTTCCACGAATTGCGTACAAATGCGATACCGAGTACTTGCGAAACCCGATTATTTAAATTTTTTCTCTTAGTTTGAATGAACCTAATATCTAGTATACATACTAAACGTATCTAGACTACAATCTACTATATAGATCTGAGATCAACACCCTCTTTTCTAACATTTTGTTTTTTATATCACTGTTAACATATCCTGAGTTGGGCTAAATTGAGAGTGGTGGCTGCCTCTTTGTTATATTTCGGCTACCCTCTGTGCAACAGAACTTAAGTCTCTCTCTATTACCTATCTATAACTCAAGTATTTTGAAAAATTTTCTGAAATTTATTTGTTTGTAGGCTTGAGTGCAATAAGAAAAAAGTGAAAAAATGTTAAAAAATATTTATAATTTTGAAATGTTGGCTTTCAGAGTGAAATATATTCGATGCTATTTAACATTTCCATAAACTTTGTTTTTAGTTTTCAAGATAAAATATAAGTCCTTTTTAAATTTTTTTCACAATTAAAAAAAAAACACAAAAATTCTAGCCAAAAATTTTGAACAAACCTGAGTTTTTTACAAATCTAATTTTTTTATAAAATAACTTGTTTTTTTACAATTTAGATTGTTTTTTATAAACCTAAATTTGTTTTTACAGAATAAAATTTTTCTTCAAAATAATTTTTTTTTTTACATAATTGAATCTTTTTTTAATTACATTTTTTTACAAAATGATTTTTTGTTTTACAAATTTTTTTATGGAATCAAATTTTGTTTACAAACAAAAGGACAAATTAAATAATTTTTTTTACAAAATTTATTACAAAAATTGTTTGAACAAAATTAAAATTTTTTACGGAATAAATTTTTCTTATACAAAATAAATTGTTTTTTACACAATTAAAGCTTTTTTTACAAAATAAGTTTTGTTTTTTTACAAAATAATTTTTTTTTACAAAACTAAATACATTTTTTTACAAAACTAAATTTTGACAAATCTATTTTTTTTATAAAATAACTTGTTTTTTACAAACTAAATTGTTTTTTATAAAACTAAATTTGTTTTTACAGAATAAAATTCTTCTTCAAAATGATTTTTTTACAAACCTTATTTTTGATTGCAAAACAAAAGTGTTTTACAGAATTAATTTATTTACAAAATACATATTTTTTACAAAACTAACTGTTTTTGAAAATAATTTTTTTTATAGAATAAAATATTTTTTACAAAATAAATCGTTTTTTATAAAATTAAATGCTCTTTACAAAATGAAATGTTTTTACGGGATAAAATTTTGTTTACAAGATTAAAAAATTTTTTTTACAACATTAAATTTAAAAAATATTTTTAACAAAATTAAATTTTTTTACAGAATAATTTTTGTTTTACTAAATAAATTGTTTAATAATATACAAAATTAAAACTTGTTTACAGAATAAAATTCTTTTACAAAAAAATTTTTTTTACAAACTAAATACATTTTTTTACGAAACTAATTTTTTTGTAAATAACTTTTTTTACAAACTAAATTGGTTTTATAAATCTAATTTTTTTTTTACAGAATAAAAGTTTTCTTCAGAATAATTTTTTTTTACTATTTGGTTTTTTTTGTTTTTGCAAAACAAAAGTGTTTTACAAAATTATTATTTTTTTTTCCAAAACAACTTTTTTACAAAATTGAAGGTTTTTTACAAAACTCAATGTTACAAATCTAATTTTTATTTCAAAATAACTTTTTTTACAATCTAATTTTTTTTACAGAATAAAAGTTTTCTTCAGAATAATTTTTTTTTACAAATTTGATTTTTGTTGCAAAACAAAAGTGTAACAAAATTATTTTTTTTTTACAAAACTTAACTTCTTTACAAAAGTAAATGTTTTGTACAAAACTAAATGTTTTTACAAAATTAAATGCTTTTTACAAAATTAAATGTTTTTACAAAATAATTTTTTTTGTTTTTACAAAATAAATTTTTTTTGTTTTTCAAAATAAATGTTTTCATAGAATAAAATTTTGTTTTTACAAAATAAATTTTTTGTTTTCAAAATAAACTTTTTTACAAAATACATTTATTTTTTTTTCAAATAAACTTTTTTACAAAACTTTATGTATGAGAATTATGCAGAACAAAAGTGTTTTACAAAATTCATTTTTTTACAAAACAATTTTCTTTTACAAAACTTTACTTATTTACAAAATTAAATTTTTTTCGGGTATCAAAGTGTGTCGGGTATTAACCACGAAATTGGTGTCGCCAACCTCATCAATATTTTCGCTAATTTTCTGCTATCGCGCCAATTACAATAACGTCAGATGCATTCTTGTAAAATGTTAATGACGTGGCAAGAACACAACGCCTGCCATATTGCAACATATGCCACATGCAACAATAGCAGAAATCGCGTCAAAACTAAAAAAGATTGCAAACAGCAACAGCCAACTGAGTGACAAACAGGCGGCAGGCGACTGCAACCAACAATTCAACGAAATCTCTACATCAATGTTACTTAAAATAATTTTTTCATAAAATTGTTTGTGTAGAACTCGACGAAAACATTTTCTCTGCCAATTTTTAGCAAAATTTGCGCTAAATTTAGTTTATCAGCGTAATTTAGGCAAAAAGAAAAGTAAAGAATAGCAAAAAAATAAAGAATAAATAAAAAAAAAAAAAAACACAATAAATTGCAACTGCATATTTTATTTATTACCACACGAATTGCCAACCCTTTGGGCACCGTACCTTGCACCGTCGGCTTGCCTGATTTGCTACGGATAATAAGCAACAAATTTGAAGAAGAAGAAGCAATAATGTAGAAGAAGGGGAAACAACAATTAGAATGCTAATGTATTTGTCACAAATCAGCATTAATTGCGCCATCAGTTGCAAGGATGCGCCCATCTGTTAGTTATTTAGTGTGTGTGTGTGCATTTTGTCAATGTTATGATTTTCCGAGAAGCTGAAATATGCTACCTTTTCTTTGCTCTGCTCATATTTATAGAAATTTGTCATGTTAATTTTCTTTCCGCATTTCAGCTTTTGCCCTATTTATTATTGACCCTCGAAAGCTAACCTATTGTAAAATGGCCAAAAGACAAAAATGTAAACAAAGATGAAAACAAAAATTAAAAGAAATTTATAAAAATGTTTAAAAGACTAGAAGATATTTCACTTAAAAAATGTGTATAATAAAATTTTCAACGCTGATTAAATCACAAAATTGTTAAATTTTGTTTCAAAATTTTCTTACTTCAAATCTCTATACTAAAATTTTCAGCATTGATTAAGGGGGAAGTCTACTGTGACAAGGGGAAAAACAGGCTTATTTTCCGGATTTTATTTCTAACAAAATATTGCTCGTACATAAAATCTATTTAAACTCTTATCTTTATTATATATTTAAGTTTTTGAAAAAAAAATTTTAAGTCAAAATATTCAAAATGGCCGCTGTGGCACTTCTGCAAGCGCAGGTCCGCTTTTCTTAGGTGCCTAAACGGTGTACATGAAATCTTACGTTTCGGTGATCTAAAACAAGAAAACAAAATATTGTTATCATATACATAGTATTGACTCTCGTCTGACGTAGGATTATGTCGATAAAAAATTTTGGCGTTGAAAAAAAAATTCTTGAAATTTTTTTCTTTTTTTTTGCCTAAAATTGATGTTACTATTGTTTATAACAATTTAACAAACAACGATATCAAAAAAATCCTATGTCAGACGAGAGACACTATTACAGAGAATATATAATTAAATTTTTAAGCTGATTCATTTATCAGAACTCGAGATATCGTGTACACCGTATACAAAAACTTAGTTTCGAGAAAAATGCGTTTAAAGTTTCAGTATAGCAGGTACGCGCTTTGGAGCGCTTCGGGAAAAGGTCGAAATTTCAACGAAGAAAAATTTAGCCAGCTGTAACACATATTGTACCTTATTTAAGAGGGTTCAAAGTATTTTTTAAGCTAATAAAAAAAAAATCGATTTTTTGAAAAATTCACAGTAGACTTCCCCCTTAAATCACAAAATTCTTGTTATTATTATTTTTTTTCAAAATTGCTTCAGCTTACTTCTTATTTTACTGAAATACATAAAATTATTAGACACCAAATTATTTAAATTTGTTTCAAAAGTTTCTCTTACTTGAAATCTCTATACCACAAAAAAATTCAAAAAAATTTACAACAATGTCCAAAAAACTTGAATTACTTGACATCGAATCTCTCTTTTGGATAAAAGCAGAAACATGAAAGATCCAGCGGGTTGGTTGGTTGCTGTTGTTGCTGTTGTAGCATTATAAACATATTTTGTAGTGTACCCAATGGCCGAAACTTCGATCTAAAAGATATTTTATGCCCGAGTACAGTCCGTGGGATAAAACCTGTCCTACGCTTCATAAGAGAGTCTAACTGGTTCCATGAAAGGTAAACAGTAAGGTTGCCGTGTCACACAGTGGTACCACAACGAACCTATGTACATGGTCAAAGGGAGTTGGCTACTCTAAGCCGACTACCACAAAAACCTAACCTAACCTACACTCCTTGGCCGTCTACATTTCCGGATCGTTTCTGTAACGTAGATTCGACTCTCTTCGAATAATAATACTGGCGTTGGTGTAATACTGACGGGTTGAGATGCTATATTTCTTTAGAAACCTTTGGCTGGACCCTTTGAGACCCCGTGACAAATCTTTCTGATTGTCTGACTGTTTTTTTTTTTTGTTCATTCTTTCAAAAGGTTTTTCGTTTGGAGAACCGAACCCCCCAAACATTTTTCTTGATACATTGAGCATAGAAATTTTGGCTCTCCCTCCACGGTAATCGACTAGTTGCGAAATGACCAACTTGAGTAGTTTTTTACTTTTTTTTTACTGGATTTTTAGTGACACTATTCATAGCAGGTGCTTTTTTGTACCTTACGGCTTAGCTTTTTCGATAGCTTAAATATCATTACGTCAGGAAAAATATTCTACTAAGTATTTATCGCGTGCCATATGTTCGCTTCATGAGTTCATTTATTTTTCGCAAACCTATTATTGTAGGCTTTTCAACTGCTCTCGTCAATTACCCCGTGCTGAGTAAGGAATTTTTCTTTGACACGAATATTAATTTTTCTTAATATCTACTAACATTTGCATTTTGAAACAATTCTCAGGGCATGTGTGGGCACATAATTGCTGGCTCCCCATTTAACTTTTTCTTTTCAAATCGATTATTTTAATTGTTATTTTATTTTATATTTTTGTTTTTGTATACGTACTTGTAGTCCCATTATTTTTGCCAATTTTATTTTTTGCGAATGACGCTTTTCCGTTTATCTTCGCATTTTTTGCTAATTTTTACAAGCTTTTCCCCGTATTTTATGCGCTATTTTCCTTTGTTTTTCACCTCTTCGTATACAAGTTTCATATTCTATTTTTGGCAAGTAAAATTTCAGCGCCGCCCAACGAAACAGCATTTGAATGCCATTTGTGCGAAGCAAAAATTCTGAAAATTTGCTAAGTAAGGCAATGGGTGGTTTGATTGTGGAACAGGAAAATGCAATGCTTAACGTGTGAAATGGGCTTAAAAGGTTACTAGGTTTTCGCTGCAGATTCATTATTTATAAGCTTGCGTTTTTTAGAATATATAGATCTCTTGCTGAATGAGGCGCATTACGTATTAAAGAAATATTTTTTTTTAAGTTAAAATGAAGTTAATTAAATTTTTTTTTGTTCAAACATTCTTAATGAGGCACAACTGATTACACAACTTGACGGCAGCTTAGCTGCAAGTCAGATGTTTACGCTGTTTTAATAAGTTTTTAACTATCGTACTCTGAATTAAAATAGAACTAATACGTACAGGTGTGAATATTGTAACAATAAATATGTATTACTAATTTACTGAAGGAACTTTCTTGTGATGTGGCAAGCATTCAGCAGAACCGCTTTTTGAAGGTTATAGATCAGGCGCTTCTCCAATTTGAGCTACTTGAGTTTTTCCGTCAGATTTACGTGAACGAGTCCGTGTGCCGATATGATCAGTGACAATGCAATGACCTTTCTGAGTTTCCACTGCCGCTTGATGTCAATCCCCAAATCGGAGTATTTGCTGATTTTCTCTGTGTACGTTTTATGAATATTTTTGTTCAATGGGACGCCAATGACTAATGACAAACCCAGTGTTGTCATTTGTACCATTACCACAAATATGTGTTATGAGTTCTTGTGGTATTCGTAAGGATTGTTCTGTTATAATAGAGAAGCATGTCCTTATCTCCATGCACTGGTTGTGGAGCATATCTGAAATAGGGTGTCTTCTCACGGTGAAAATCGTACATTTGAGCAAGCAGTAGGTATATAATTTTTGCAACATCGTTGAACCGTTGCCTGCGAACAAAATTTGCGGTTTTGGTGACCTCTTCCAATCGGCATCCATCGCTGAAGATGATCTGTAAGAAGAAAAACACAACCACAAAAAAGTGTGAATATTCACATCTTCTTACTACTGCTATTTGACAAAGGACAAACATGTTTTTTTAAACTTACTTTTTTCCAATATTTCGCGTCGAAGTCTCTCCGATTTTGCTCTCAGTTTTGGCTTTTTTGCTGGTCGTCTGCAAAAAAGTCCATTTTCGTATAAGCGTCGTTGTAACGTTCTTTCCGAAATATTTACTCCAGATTCCTGAACCCTCTTAAAATCATCCGACTTAAAGCATTTTTGTCCTAGAGAACTGTTTGGGTGATTTTGCGATCCTGCCTGGTTGAGGTGAGCGTTCTCGACGACAATTTTGGCATTGTTTGAAGTTACCGCTAAAACGTTGTTGGTATTTTTCAACTTTTTGGCAACATTTACCACAGACGCCTTGGATATTCCAACGGTTCTTGCTATGTCTGCATAGCTCAAGTTCTTGGCTTTCAAAAGAACTGCAATTTGTTCGATTATCCGATTTTCGGCCCATTTTCTAAAAAAACTGGTTAAATTGAAAAAAAAAAAGGATAATCCACGTGACAAATTCAAAAAATATGCATATTCTGTACTTACTGTTGTTATATTTGAGATATATGAATATTCACTATTCAATTCTTTCACTATTCAGATGATCTCAATTAGTTTTTTTATGCTCCTCACAGAAGATCGAATTTATTCGCACTGGCACTTGCACACTAAACTTTTCACTTATAAGCAAAAAAAACTGATGCTTTTCTAATCGTCGCAGGCCAATTGATCGGAAATTGACTGTATGTCTTCCGTAGCATTGGGCTCTCTAATGACGTACTTTACATAAATTCGCGTCGGTACTATTGGGTGTGCAACTAAGTCTTAAAGGATTTAAAACATATAGTAATACTAGTGTCAAATTCTACTGAGTATTTGTGTAACGAGTTTCATGTGAAAGCGTCATCATTAAGGTTGCAAACACAGTGCACGCTGAGACGAAGACGAAGATGAAGACGAAGCTGAAGAGAAATTGCTTGCGTTGCGAGTAAGCGAATAGGTTGCACAGTGCAAGACGAATTGGTTGCGCTTTTGTTATGTTAGTCCCAATGGATTCCTCATGAGATGATGACCTGCTGATTGAGCAAAGCTTATATTTTAAATTAAAACTTATAGAAGTAAATAAAAAAGTACACCCTATAAATTTGGGAAGAGAAGCATTTGGTGAATTTCATCATTTGTATGATGAGCTGCGTCACGATGAAAAGAAATTTGTGGAATATACCAGAATGACAATTAGCACATTTGATTATATTCTAATTAAAATTGAGCCACTTATTATTAAAAATTGGACTAATTTTAATAAAACGCCAATTATATGTGCTGAAAGGCTAATTGTGACGTTAAGGTAAAAAATAATTTAAAATATATTTAGTTTTATGCCTTTTATTGATTATTACTTCTCATTTAATTACTTGTTTATCGACTGTCTTAACTTAATTAACTTGCCAAAGCATAGACAGAACAAACAAACAAAAACCACGGTAACTAGCAAGCGATTCGTCTTCAAATTCAGTACAGCAGCGTTTGAAGCTGATTGCTTGCGTTTCGTCTTCATCTTCGTCTTCGTCACAGCGCGCACTATGCGTACGAGCGAGCGAATTCATACGATTTGTTCTGCACTGTTTTTCGTCTTCAGTTTCGTCTTCATCTTCGTCTTCGTCTCAGCGTGCACTGTGTTTGCAACCTAAGTGTCGTTTCTTAGTTTGTGTCATTTCGTCGAAGTGTAAACAAAAAATTTTTTTATACAAAGACTATGTCAGCTTTTGTGCCTACAAAACTTCATTCGCGGGAAGCATTGCTATTTTGCTTCCATCTGAAGAAAAGTGCAGCGGAAAGTTATCGGATGCTGTGTGAGGCTTACGGTGAGAATGCTCCATCAATTTCAACCTGCGAGTACTGGTTCCGATGATTCAAAAGTGGTGACCAGACATGAGACATTGATGTTTCATCATGACAATGCTCGGCCGCATGTCGCACAAGTGGTCAAAACCTATCTCGATGGTAGCGGATGGGAAGTTCTACCCCACCCGCCTTATAGCCCAGATCTTGCACCATCAGATTACCATTTGTTCCGGTCGATGCGGAATGCCCTTACGGGAGTGCATTTCACTTCGGTTGAAGGTATCCAAAATTGGCTTGATGAGTTCTTCGCCTCCAAGAGCGAGCAGTTTTATTGGGACGGAATCCATGCATTACCAGAGGAGTGGGAAAAAGTTATAGCTAGTGATGGACAGTATTTTGGATAAAATATGTTGTACCAATTTTTAACAATAAATTTTTGAAATCGAAAAAAAAACCTTTAAAACTTAGTTGCACACCCAATACTTCATCCTGCGTAGAAAATATAGCACTTTCTGTTTTTGCGAAAATTCCCTTATTGATTAGCCATAAGTGCGACATGCGGGCTTCTCAATTCATTGTAATAGACGCCATGTATGGGCATTCGTGACCATTGTTCAACTTTGCCCATTTTTGTTGTAGTGTTCCTGCTGTTAAACTCATGCATCATTCTAAGAGGTGTAAATTTGTCATCAGCTGCACTGACGGCATGGTGAAGTGCAGAGTTTCCGGCCTTTTCATAGTAGTAATTTCTAAGTTTCAGGATCAGCTTGTCCTGCAGTGCTCCAACGTCAGTTGCACCTCTACCTCCTTCTTTCCTAGGCAGTGCAAATCTCAACACAGAGCTTTTAGGATGATGACATTTATGTTTAGTCATTATTGTCCGCATCATGCGTTCCAAGTTGTTCAGTTCAGTTGTTGACCATTTAACTATGCCTAAACTATACGAAATAACAGGTATTGCAAATGAGTTGATAGCTCTGATCTGGTTATTGCCATTCAGGTTTGTCTTGCCTCTAAGGTTTTCTCATTTGCATTGTTTCAACATTGTTGTTTTGTAATACACCAAAGTACTGATAAACTTCAACTTTTTCCATTTCCTTAATGTTCGCTACGATGTTGTCATCTGCATCCGCTTCAACATTACGTCTCCTTAGTATAACAATAGCCTATGTGCTCATAGGCTATTATTTTTTTTTTGAATTTTTAGATTCTCCATCGTCGATTTTATATGTGGTCAAAATTTTGTCAAATTCTAGTTCCACAAAGTGGGTCAAAACGTCGGTCAAAAAATAATAAATATTTACAGACATAACGAGATTTGAGTGAGAGCTACTTTCGACAAAAAGTTTGAAATTCATTTTCTCAAAACATCAAACAATTTATAGGCTATTTTAATACTAAGGGGACGATTAGGACTTTGCCCTTTGCAATTTTTATTTTTCGGATATCTTTAGAGAAGCTAAATACGCATTCTATCAATTTTTCCAAGTGTTTTTCTTTGCCAGCATATAACTTTAGGTCATCTACAATTTTCAATTTTTTAATTTTACTTCCTTTTTATTTTAAAAAGTTCGTGTAGCGGAGTGCTTGAACTGATTTTTTTTAATTTATGCTAATTAATGTTATTTTGACTCTTTTAGTGTGACTCGTTTTTGTATTAATTTTTTTATATACACTTTTTTATTTTATTTTAATTTTTCTATTATGTTTTTTTTAATTTAATTTTTATATACATATATGTATACATTCAAAAAAAAAATGTTTAGTATTTTTTTCTATTTGTTTTCTTGTACTTTTAAGTAATATTATTTTATTTTAATTTTTCTATTTTTATTTGTTTTTAATACATTTTTTTTATTATTTCTTCTTAATGTTTCATCTTTTGTTTTATTTTATTTAATTTTTATTAAACTTAGTTTTTGTTTATTTCTTTGTTTAAATTTATTTTTTCTTGATTTTTTTATTTTTTGAGCCTTAGATTTCTATCGTTCGTGAAATGAACGTTGTGGACTTATTTTATTTTATTGAAGTGAATGTAATTGGTTTTTGTTTTGTAATTTTATTTTATTTAGTTTATTTTTTACATTTTTTGCCTACAATTTTAGTTTTATTTTTGTATTTCTTTAAATGCTTTGTTTTTTACTTAATAATTTATAAGTGTTCGTGGAAGGGAGGGTTTGGACTCTTTAGCTACTTAAAGTTATTTTATATTATTTTTCTACTTATGTCTTTGTTTTTAATATTTAATTTACTTTTTGATATTTTATTTTATGTTAATTTTTTGATTTTATTCTATGTTAAATTTTTTTTTAATAATTTTTTAATTACATTGTTTTTATTTTATTTTTTTACTTTTAACCTTAATTTATTTCAAAACGTGTACTTAAATTTTTATGCTTGGTTTCATTTAATTTTTTTTTATTTCAGTTTTCGATTTTGTTTTATTTATTTACTTTTTTAAATAATGTTTTTTGTAAGTGTTCGATCGATCGATCAGAACGATTTGGAACTTTTTGTTAATTATATTTTTTATTTCTATTAACTTTTTTATTGAATTTAATTTTTTTAATTAGTTTACTTCAATTTCTTATATTTTATTTTATTTAAAGTTTATTTATTTTTTAGTTTTATTTAAAGTTTTTTTTATTTATTTATTTTTTAATTTCTTAATTTTTTAAATTTATTATTGTATTTTATTTTCTTATTATTTTATTATTATTTAATTTACTTCTTCGCCTCGATTTATTCCAAAGAAAGATATACTCGTTGATATTCCTCATATTTATTTTTCATTGCTCAGAAATTAAAATTTGTCATCAACTCTGTTAGCTCGTTGACATTGCTGTTATTGTGTTTGAGTGCTTCTTGAATAAGTCAATTTGTGGTTTTTGCATTTGTTGTGCCAAAAAATTAAAATAAAATGGAACATCAATAAACGAACAGCAAAAAAAGAGCAGCACTCAGAAATGTCTTAGGAAGTCATGCAGAGACGCAGAGACAACAATGCAACAACAACATCAACAACTGCGTGCAAAATTTGTAAACAAATTAGAGATGGAATACAAAAAACAAAAACAAAAAAAATACCTCACGAACAAAATTTATGTATGCACACATACGAGTATAAAAATTCAAGTGCATATGAACATAACAGCCGAAGGTGTGAAGCAAAAACATGCAAAATATTTATATTCGAAATTCGATGCAAAGCCAATTAGCTCTTAGCACATTTTTGCCCTACAGATAAATTAACTAGTTCGGAAGTAGTGTGTTTTCATTGTACCAGGACTGTTTTTTTTTCTTTTTCATAAAAGTAAGTGGTGCAGCTTGCAGGAGGGCATAAGAGTGAGGAGAGTGAGTAGTGTTAAATTGTTAACATAACTCTACAAATATCTAGGGGAATTAAGGTTTTGCGGAAACTACTGAGGGTGATTCTCAGCAGTAGTTCTCAAGAGTGATTATCTAATTACTTTCTCCAGATTAATTAAAGAGATTTGAATACTTAAAAAAAAACTGAAGAGCTCTGCAAAATTGCTCGCAGAACTGTAGATATGGTACTTACATGTATGCATACATACAAACCTATATGTATGTCATGTCATGTCATCATATGCCTGTCACATTGAGTAAATCGTGGTTAAATATCAACTTTTCAGTTGAGTAGACTTTGGAGTCGAGCTTTCAACGGTTGGAGTTCTATTGTAGTTAAGAATGATATCAACTTGAAAACTCAAAAAACCCCTTATTAGTACATTGTGTTAGTTGTTAGCACTTCCTATATTGAGTGGCACCTAAGTGATTAGATTTTTAGTTTACTTTCCCCCCACAGCTTTGGTTTTCAGTATTCATTTGTTGTTGCTTGTGTTTTTCGTTATTCATCTAACTCACGTGATTTTCTACTCGTTGGTATACTCGTAATGTCCAGAGAAAATTCGTGTATATATATTAAATATTTTTATGCTTCACAGTAATAACTGTGCATTTTTACCATAACTAGTAATTAGAGGAGAGAAAAGTGATTATTTACAAAGATAAAAAATGAAATTTATGATTTGTTTGCTATGGTGGCCAGTTTATTTTTAGCATCAAGTACAGCACGCGCGTGACGCGTAACTTGAAATACATACCTATGTATATGTAAGCACATGTGTGTATATATATGTGGTGATTTGTGTGCACACATACAGTAGCAAGCTATAATAGTGCAGTCGGAGGCAGAAAATGAATGCATTCCCGAGGTGGTTGAAGTTTAATATACACAATTCAATTTATTATTGGAAAAGTTATTATCAAGGTGGCGCAAAATTAATCACCCTATCGGGAGATTTACACTTTTTGCAAATGGCGTCGTACGTCAATAATATTTGACAGTTGTGAACTGGGCATCTGCCGTATGCAAACAGAGAAGCAGTGGAGCAAATGGAGCACATAAAGAACACAATAAAGATTTTCATCACACAAAATACTTTTTTGTATAAAAAAAAGTTATTCATTAAATTTTATTTTATTAAGCAAAAAATTATTTTTTATAAAAAATTAAAAAAAAAACTTTATTAAATTCAATTCATATTGCATAATTTAAAATTATTAAATTAAGTTTATATTGCATAATTTTTGTTTATGCTCACACACGGTGGCGCAAAATTATTCATCCAATTTTTTAACTTTTATTTTATTAAACAAAAAAATTATTTTTTATAAAAAATTAAAACAAAAAAATTAATTAAATTATTAAATTCAATTTATACTGCATAATTTTTGTTTATACTCCCACACGGTGGCGCAAAATTGGTTGGTTGGTTGGTTTAAGGGTGACCCCGCATCGGAGTGACGCATAGACCGCAGTTGGGTACGCTGTGTTGCCCTAGAGCTCATTATATTATATGATTTCCTAATCAGAGATTCGATTTTCAGGTCCGAGAGTACTGAAAGATTGTCAATTGTTGGAGAGCCTAGAAGAGCGAGTCGACTTCTGGCTAGGCCGGGACAACTGCACAGCAAATGCCTGCTCGATACTTCCTCATCTTCGTCCTCCTAGTATATGCACACGTCGTTTTGAGGAACCCCGAGCCGACGTGCGTGAGTGCCCAAAAGGCAGTGGCCGGCGATAAGAGATATTATATGCCTTAGTTCGTGTTTCGAAAGACTTATAAGGGTTTTTGTCTGTTTCAGATTGTAGGATGGCCAGGTTTGTCTGGTCGTAACGCAAGTAGTTTCCACTCGCCACCTCCGATTTTGCTGGCGCAAAATTAATCATCCAATTTTTTAAATTTTATTTTATTAAAAAAAATATTTTTTAAAAAAATTAAAAGAAACAAATTGATTAAATTATTAAATTAAATTTATATTGCATAATTTTTGTTTATACTCACACACGGTGGCGCAAAATTAATCATCCAATTTTTTGAATTTTATTTTATTAAACAAAAAAAATATTTATTATAAAAAATTAAAAGAAACAAATTAATTAAATTATTAAACTCAATTTATACTGCATAGTTTTTGTTTATACTCCCTCCCGGTGGAGCAAAATTAATCATCCAATTTTTTAAATTTTATTTTATTAAACAAAAAAGTATTTTTTATAAAAAATTAAAAAAAATATTAATTAAATTTATATTGCATAATTTTTGTTTATACTTACACACGATGGGGCAAAATTAATCATCCAATTTTTTAAATTTTATTTTATTAAAAAAAACAATTATTTTTTATACAAAAAAAAAATTAATTAAATTATTAAATTCAAATTATGCTGCATAATTTTTGTTTATACTCCCACACGGTGGCACAAAATTAATCATCAATTTTTTTGAATTTTATTTTATTAAACAAAAAAAATTTTTTTTGAAAAAAAAAAAAAAAATTAATTAAATTATTAAATTCAATTTATATTGCATAATTTTTGTAATAAATTCATAAAGCAATGAATTTTTTTAATAAATTATAAATAGTTAATAATAATAAAAGTTTTATTTCTTATAAAAAAAATTATCCAATATAAATTTAATAAAGACTATTTTATTGTTATTATTAATTATAATTTATTTATTAAAAAAAAGATTTTTTTATTTTTGATTGGGTTATTGTTTGTATTATTATTTTTAATTATTTATAAAAAAATGCACTTTTTATTACAAAAATCAAAATTGGATAATTAATTTTGCGCCACCTTGTATGCGGTTTGAGCATTTGTATGGTAGAAAAGGTGTGACACCTCAGTGGAAAAAAATTGACAAAAATCTATGGTATTTTCTAGTCACTTGAAACTTTCAGTTTGTTATACTAAAATTCAATGGACTATGAACTGCAACCCAAAAAATTGTAATATAATATTTCCAGTAAAAAAGTTGAAAGTATTGTGAAATTTTTAAATATTTTTTAAAATTTTGTACAAAGTTTGAAACCTTGCGTTACATTGTTTTTGCTGTAATATGAGCTATATTTTTATAGAAAAAATAGTGGATTGCTTATGAGTTTGCAGCAGGGTGAATGTGAGCAGAAATCATATCGAATTCATTTTGGTTAGGTAAAATATAAAGTGGCATATGAAATTTCATCTAAAACTGTTCTAAAAAGCAGAGAAGCCATATACAGATTAGCCGCAGACACACGGTTGCATATCTATTGGGTACCCGGACATAAGGGCATTGCAGGAAACGAAATTGTACAGACAATTCGTACAAAAAAACAAAGACATCGCTGCGGACATGAAAATACGGACAGACAGGAGGTGAAATAATCTAGTCACTTGCAGAACCGCGAAAATCATGTACACACAGAGTGCAGATAAATACGTCCGAGTCCTGCTAGCTCTGTCTAGAAAGGAAAGCAGAAGTATCGTAGGCATGCTGACAGACCACAATTTGCTAGCCGCGCACGCATACAAGATAGGAATCACAAACAACGATAGCTGCAGATTTTGCAATGAACTAGAAGAGAGGGAAACGCTAGAACATCTTCTATGTTCCTGTCCTGCATTAGCTAGAACCAGATTAAAATGCTTAGGAGCTTTACAATATGAGAAGTTAGAAAACCTCTCGGGGATAGAGCTCCAAAGTTTACTTAGATTTGCAAAAGATGTCTACTACAAAGAAACGTAAGGGTCTAGCTCCATCTGGTAACACTAAGGATCAATAGGTCTATGTGATGCCCTCCAGCCAGCCAGGTCAACCTAACCTAATATAAAGTGGCAATTTCCATAAAGGACAGTTGCATTTTTATTACTTTCAACTGTCCCTACATATGTATGTTTGTATGTATGCATGTATGTATGAGTACATATACATATGCACCAGTAAAATATCTCAATATTAATATTAAGTTGACTTTGTTTAAAACCCGTGCGCCGCTGACGTAGTGGGGCAGCATACAAATTTAAAATTAATTAAAAAAAAAAAATTCCCGAAGTACCTAAAATCATATGGTGCGAGTAATTCATCACTCTACGTCACTTTGTTGTGTTGGTGTTCACAACTGTCAATTTATATTTAATTATTATAGAAAATATTTTGCGCTTTTTCAGTTGTTAGAGCAATTATTTTGCCATATACATTTTGAAGTGTGTATAAATACAAATATATGTGTATAACGGGTGTTTTTATGATATTTAGAAATTTGGTTATGATAATTCATGACAAATCAGCTATACAAGTAAACAGACATACATTTTTTTGTATGGGAAAAGGTGGCGCAAAATGTAACCGATTGATTGATGGTTCACTTGAGAAGCATTCGAGTGCGTCATGTTCCTCAATTCATTAATGAATAATACGACGAAAAATTTGTAAGTTAATGGAGCCAAAATATTTTGTGTTTAATTTTTTTATGTGCTTTTATTTGTGCAAAAATATTCTTTGCCACCTAAAAATACACCCGTTACATATATAGGTAAACATTTTGTATTTCTAGCGACATTCTTTAAACGCGTGAAAAATCTCTTTCACAAATGTAGGCGTGGAAATTTCGATGAGTCGACAAAGTATTCACAATTTTCGCGCACGTTTGGGCAAACTAATTTATGTACAGATGTATGTATGTGTGTAGGTATGTATGCATATATATAGAATGGGTTCTACGTGTGCGCGCGAATCACATTATAACCTAAATACCGCGCCCATAAATTTCAAAATTAGTGCACTTGTTATTGTTTGTGACAGTTTTAATTTAGTTTTAAAGGCCATTGGTAAGCTCAACTGGGGAAAATGTTACAAAAAAAAATTAAATTAACAATAATAAAAAAAATATTTAAAAATTGTGTCTTATTTTAAGGTTTATTTTCACAATTTTAATGATTTTTATTTTAACCGTGGCATTTTTAGTCTAAACTATTTTAGAATTCATTTCGTGGAGCATAAAATAAAATAAAAATAAAAAAAGCGACAATTTTTACCAATTTAAGCTATTTTACTTTTGTTTACTTATGAATTTTTGCTACAAGTTTAACTCATTGCACCAAAAAAAAAAAATAAATCGTATTTTCAAACTTTGTACAAAAATTATGGAAATTATAAAAATTCTGCAGAATTTCAGCCAAAGTTTCAAACTTTTCAATCAAAATGTTTATAATTTTTCCAGGTACGCAAAATTACATTGTATTTTTATTTATAGCCCAATGAATTTTAGTATTATTTTAAAGGTCATTGGTATAGCTCAGCTGTGGAAAAAGTTGAAAAAAAAAATTTAATAATAATAAAAAAATTTTGTCTTACTTTAAGGTTAAAATTATGAAAATAAATCTTTAAGTAAGAAAATTTTTTATTCTTATTTTAACAGTTGCATTTTTTGTTTTTTTTGTCGGACAACTAGCAAGTGCAGCATTCAGACATAAATTAAGTCCATTGTACTACGCTTGGATTTCCTTTTAATTTTCTTTAAAACTACCCGATCTCCGAAGAAATCGGAGTAGACCTTGTAGTGCCAAGGAGCCAAGATGGTCGCTTCTTAACACATCAGTGCCAAAGACCTCAAACTTAATTCGAGCGAAGGTGGGGCAGACGCACAGGAAGAGGTCCGCCGTCTCATTCTCCTCTTCACAAGCTGGGCAGAGTACACTGTCTGAGATGCCCAACCTTTCCATGTGCTTCGCCCACGGGAAGTGGCCCGTCATCAGTCGAACCAGCCGTTTGCTTACCGTGGCTTTGATGGCCGCAGAAGGGAGTGGCAAAACGGGCTCTGGGCCAAAGAAGTTGGCCTCAGAGCCCATCTTAGCTAAGCAGTCAGAGGTCTCGATACCCGCGATACCCACGTGTCCCGGGACCCATGTTAGCATCAGGCTATTATGTCTACCGACATAGTTCAGCCTGGATTTACAGGACTCGACTACGCCTGATGTGGTTGGGGGGATGTCTAAGGCCATAAGCGCAGTTTGGCTGTCGCTGCAGACACATATAGATTTGCCTCTCCATCGGTTTTCCACAACAAAGTTCATCGCTTCTTAAACACCACACACCTCCGTTTGAAACACAGAAGCACGCATTCCAAGAGCAAAGTGCAGTTTTGTCCCGCTGGATTCCACGTAGACCCCAGAGCCGGAGGCCAGAAAACTGTCAGTGCTTTGGATGTCTTTGTTTCAACGTGCCATTTCCATAGGAGCTTACTATCGAGGATTACTCCAAGATATTTAATTTCATTAGATAGCTGGATTGTGACTCGTTTTAGCTTAGGCAGAAGAAATTGTAAGAAAAAAAAAACTTTTGTATGATGGAGATTTAATTTTTATTTTTACATGGGGTTTTGTTTAGTATTTAAATAAGTATTTTGTTGCATGACCCTTATTCTTTAGAATTACAGCACAAGGGTGTTGCCTTGAGTCAACAAGTTTTTGGCATCTTGCAATCGAAATCGAGTCCCATGCGCTCTTTACAGCTTCCCATAGTTGCGTATTAGATGTTGACTTGCGCTGGGCCACTGCCTTCTTGACATCAACCCACAAATTTTCAATAGGGTTTATGTCTGGTGACTGTGGCGGCCATGCCATTACGTTAATCTGACTATCCTCCAACCATCTTTTAGCAGCTTTGCACGTTTGTTTGATGTCGTTGTCTTACTGGAACGTCCAAACAAGCGGCATTTCATCTCTGGCATATCACAGCATCATGTCCTTGAGTATATCTACATATGAAGCGCCAGTCATCATTTCCTTAACCCAATGAATGCGTCCCACGCCTAGCCGAGAAAATCATGCCCAGATCATAATGCTAGAACCACCATGCTTTATAGTTTTTGTTGTATACTTTGGCTGGTATTCGGTGTTAGGTGGTCGTCTTACATATTGGCGCGATCCCTTTCCATCATAGAAGACAATCTTCGACTCGTCCGACCACAAAATGTTGCACCATTTGGTCGAAGGCCAATTTATATGTTCTTTGGTGAGTCGAAGGCTACTAACATTCTGACCGCAACTGTAAATGAATGTACAAAATTTTAAAAAATAATGATAAAAATCATTTTGAACGATAGAAATCTGTGTTTAGACCTCTACGACGCGCTCCATTGCTTGCCTGTTTGTATGCTGCAGCTGCCCAATTCACAAGTGTCAAATCTGATTGACGTACGACGTCATTGGCAAAAATTATAAATCTTCCAATAGGGTGATTAATTTTGTGCCACCTTGTTTATAAGTACTTACACCTACTAATAGCTTTAATAGCTTACCACCTTTGTGTTTGGTAAATACAAAATAGTTTGCAATACTTTCAGCAGAGCGATGCAAGTCACTTGAAGTGACCGCAAATATTTTCATTTCATGTGTTTTCTTTCAGGCTTCTCTTTTCTTGCTCCTCGCAAACCATCACCTTTCAGCTTATAAATAAATTTCCCGATTTCAATAATGAATTTCTGCATGGCACAGCGAATCGAAAATATTACTTTTATTAAAATTCGCGAATAAATAGAATAAAATTAAAAAAAAGAATTCCGGAAAAATTCTATGAAAATTATTAATAAAATGAAAAATGCATATATATATGTATATATACATATACAAGCATACATACAAATATCTACATATTTAGTAGTCGCTTGTTCAGAGGGAGATTCATAAATAGTTTATTTTTTATTTTTTAGAAAGCGAAAGTATAAAACTTTAGTTAGTCATCAATGCTTAAATCTGATAAAAAAAGTTTGGGAATTTTTGTGAATTTATTTTAATAAATATTCTTGTTGGAAAACACCCAAAATATCAGTGGATTTGCTTTTTTTCATTGCTGGATTTTTTATGTGCCTAACTGATGAATGCCTAGTGGCAGCATTCGTGAAAAATAAAATTGTGAAAAGGATACACTTTCGTTAGTCATCAATGCTTAAATGTTTTTTAAAAAAAAGGTGGGAATTTTTGTGAAATTTAAAAAAAAGACTCTTGTTGCAAAATACTCACAATACGACCGAATACCGGCTTTTCTGATTGTTGATTTTTTACGCACATAACTGTGGCAAATGATTTCCAAATTCATTGCAGAATAATGCGATTTAGACAACATTTGAATTAGCAACGCTGTCTATGAGGGAATTTGCTGTATGCTTGCTTACGTTCAAATTAATGCACGAATAAACTTTAATTTCTTTCGAAAAGTTTGTTATACAAATTTAAAGAGGAAAATAACTGGAATTACATTCATATCTACAGTTAGTAAAATAAATTTTAGAAACATTACAAAAAATTGTTATAAGTGCTAAACAAACAAAAATTGTTTAATTAAAAAAAAAAAAACTACAAAAAATCTATGCACAGTGTTTTATAAAAATGATTTTTTTTATACAATTTAATAATTTGTTTATATAATCGTTTTGTTTTTATAAAAATTCTTATACTCTTTTATTTTTTCTTTGGTATTTTTTTGGTATAAATCAATATAATTTTCCTTTTACATATACTTTTTTCTTTTATAAACTCCTTTTTAAACAAACAAAATTTTAAAATTAAAAACAAAACTATAAAAAATATATGCACAGTGTTTTATAAAAATTGTTTTTAATATATTTTTTTTGTATACAATTTTTATACTTTTTTATATTTTTGTTTTATATAATTTTCTTTTTATATATATTTTTTAGTTTATAAACTCCTTTTTATAAAGGAGGAGTTGAGTGCATCAAAAATGCACAGTTTTTATAAACATTTATTGATATTTGATTTGTTGATCTGATATTTTAGATCAGATACATTTTCATGTTCACTGAGAACCGAAGAGCTCAACGTCATACGCAACCTTCTGATTTCCTAGTTTTAGGCTTTTTCGCTTTTTTTTATTCATTTTTAAATTTTAAACAAAATTAAGCAATTGAAAATTATAAATGTTTTTATGAAACGCTATAAAAATGAGATTTTCTAAAACCATTCACAAATACAATAAAAATATTAAGCGAATTAAGTACGATTTTTATGATACTTAATAAAACAGTCGCTCATTCCCTGTAATGCCGCATATTAAGTAACCGTTTTTATTTAAATTTCTAAGAGATTACAAGTCAACAGAGCAAAGCATTCCATGAAATCATAATTAGATACCGACAAGAGTATCAGAAAATTCAGCGTCAAAACAAAAGCTGCGACGTTGTGCTTGGATGACTAAAATTCTAAACGTAAACAAAATACGACGAAGTAAATGAAAATATCAGCTGCTAGTCGTCGTCACCGGTGAATATCACGATTGCGAAGCGCGCGACCTTTATTTACCGGCAAACCAGCACACGAGCAGAGGCAAAGCTTTAAGCTTTTACAATTATATACGCCATCACATTAGTGTGTGTGTGTGTGTGTGTATGTGCGTGCGTGCGCGGTGAGTGTTTGAACATAAGAGAGTGCAAGAGCGGTGGTAGACTAGTAGTCACAATTAGAGAACTTGGGCACTGCCCTCATTTCAATCAACCCTTTGCGAAGGAAGTTGGGGCATCTTCATTTGCATGCAGTATGGCAAAAAGCTTTGTACACCTGAACAATGGCTTGCTGCTCATGTCATTGTCTTGTAATTTGTTATATGTAATTACATCTGTATTTGCTTCTATAATTGCCGCTAATGTTGGTGTTTTATCGATCGTAGCAGCTGATCGCACGTACGTCGCTCGCTCACACATCCAACCAGCAGAGGCCGGCTGATGAATGCGAGCACCGAGCACCGAGCACCGAGCGAGATTAGCAAGTAGCGTAATATTCTGTTGTTGTTAGTGCCTTCTCTTCTGTGTTTGCCTATATACGAGTGCTTGACATATTTTTTATGCGGACTGGTTCTAAATACCGGGACGTTCGGCATTCGATCACTGAGCTAGTCAACGAACAGTAGTACTCAAACGCAGTGGCAGCTAAGGTGGCGCGCGCGCGTTCAAATTACAAATACAACTTAAAATAAAATACGAAAAAAACGGCAAAAATTTTGTTGTTGAAACGAGCGATACAAATTGATCTGATTTTGCTGTAACTAATTAATTTGTGTATTTTTGGGTACCCGTGCGACGACAAATTTCCAAAAAAAAAGAAAAAAGCGAAAACAGCAAATTCTCGAGGATAAAGTGAATGCAAAGCGAATAAAAATATATTAGTTGAGAAATTTTCCTTATTTTAAATCAAGCAACCGCAACCGCAACCGAACCAAGTGCGCAAGTCAAAAGTGAAAATGTGTAGATTGAAAGGTTAAACGTTACACTGTGCGGCGTTCATTGGATATGATACATTTTTGAGCACCGAAAATTTTGTATACAGCAAATTGTGATAATTATGAAAAAATAAGCTTTAGTATTTAGAAAAGTGTGCAAATCAACCGAAATCAACAAAAAAAAAAAAAAAAATTAAGTAAAAAATAAGATAAAAGTATTGTATTTAAAAAAAGTAATAAAACTTATATTTAAACTTATTTTTTTTTTCAAGTGCAATTTACAAATTAAGCAGCTAGAAATTTGTGAAAATAATTTTTTTTTAATAAAAAAGCGCAAAAATGGTTGGCAAAATCATCGCTTTGCGCGACATGGACAATTTCAGTCGTCGCAGCAGCGTTTATGTGGATCCAGAATGTGATAAATTTTTCGAAATGCCGCTTTTTATTGCGGCCAGCACCACAGATATGACAACGAAATGCTATTGTTGGCAATACAGCCCAGGTAAACAACAACAACAATATAAATATTTAAGAACAAAAAACAAAAAAAAAAAATAAAAATCAAAAAACAAACAACAAACAACGCACAGAATAAATACTTTTATTTAAAAAAAAAAAATTTCTTCGGTTATTCGTGCAGTTAGCGCCCAGTGTGGTGGAATTTGTCTGTATGCTGATTATTCTTGCTAGGCTTTAATGCTAATGCGTTTGTTTCTTGTTGAAGAAGCCGATTACGCATCTGTAAATCATTTTTCTTTAAAGTCATTAAGGCTACGTGACTCAAACATTGTGAACTAAATTTTGAAAAAGTTTCTATTTACGAGTTGGACTCGAAAGTTGCGTTTTCCGGCTGCGTAACTGCTTTTGATTGCGTAGAAATTCTCTCAAACTTTCGTCTCATACGGATGCCGACGGCGGCCTTGCAGTTATCTGGCTCAAAGATTCTCCAACGTTGGCAATTCCTTTTAAGATTATTTTTAAGAAATCTTCATCTACGGGCACTTCCTTATATGACTGGAAATGTTATATATGCGAAAGCGAAATGTTTTTGAAGCTGAAGAAAAAATGTTGTTCGTAATTATAGGTCGATTTCCAAGCTATCAAGCATCTCTAAACTGTTTGAATGCATTCTAAAGGACAAAATTTATTTTGCGTTTAAGTCTTTAATTAACCCAAACCAGCATGGTTTTGCCCGCTGGCCGCTCTACAGCTACTAAGCTTGAATGTCATCCAAAGGACTCCAAGTTGATTGTCAGTTGTAATCAGTGTAAATGACTTCTCTAAAGCCTTTGACAAAGTGCCGCATAAGATTGTAGTAAACTAATTAGCTTGATTGGACTTTCGTGCAACCTTTCGGCAATGGCTGAAGTTTTTGTTGACGGGCAGATGGTGCGTGGTAAAAATCGCTGGAGTTTTTTTGAACCACCTTGTTGGTGCCCCCAAGTGAGCATCTTAGGGCCACTTCTTTTTGTCATTTTTATCAATGACATTAGCAAATGTTTTGCTTTTTCTAATTTTCTGTTCTTCCCGGCTGATTGAAGGTAGTCAAAAACTCGTTTTTTATAGATATTTTTTGTGATTTTTTTTTTAAATTAAAATGCGATCGTTTTGATTTTATAGTATGTTATTATTGACTTTAAATAGTACACAAACAAATTTTTTTTAGTGTTGACATATTTTTTTGTAGTAGTGTGGCACCAAAGCAAGCGTCTTAAAAAAAATAATAGGTGGCTTGTCAACAGGATTTTGGCTCTTCAGGACGTCTGAAAGGAAAAAGTTTAAAGTTATTCTGGAGGTTTGTCATTCTGGCTGGTGCTACAATGGGAAAAATAACAAAAAGGCGGATTTTTGAAAAGAGGTATGTTTTTCGGGTGGAAATCAGACTGCAGTATAGTAAAAAAATTTTCCCATCTGTTAAGGACTCAGTGGATGCTCACATTTTTAGCAGATCCTACGCCATTTCTAATGATGTACTACGAAGTGTAACAGAGTTTAAGGATCTTGGAGTATTGATTGTTTGGTTAGCGCTTCCGCACCATTTTGTTGCCACATCCTCGTTACCAACTTGTTTAACAGTTATTTACAGCAAGACTATATCCAGTCTGTGCGGTTTAGGAACCTTATTAGATGGTTGACGTCTAAGCCAGACAGTTGCACGAGACTCTCGATCAGCGGTTTGCCCAGGGTTAACATTCTGTCCTTCCATAGGGCAGGGCATTCACAGAGGAAATGGAAGATTGTTTCCTCTTTGTCCGGTTGTTTACAACTGTGACAGTATGTGTTGTGAGGGATACCCATTTTGGCGGCTTGTTCTTCGATAGACCAGAAGCCAGTTATGACTGCCGTTAGTCTTAGGCGTCCCGTCGTTTCATGTTTATCAATGTTGACGTTTGCTTGAGATTGTAGGTGAGCCATAACGTCCAGCTCATTTTGCATTTCGTCTGGTCTCTCCATCTACAATTTGCGATTCGAAGGTATTTTAGGGAAATTGCGTTCTTGTCCGCACCTAATGGTGTGAATACCGGTACTGCAAGAACGCTATTCATGGCAGATACCCCTCTTGTCAGTTCATCGGCTTTTTCGTTACCTTCAATGTTCCGATGTCTCGAGACCCAAATTAAGGTTACTTTATAATTGTCACTCAAGGTGGTGAGGCTATTCCTACTTTGCTCCACCACTTTGGAGGTTGTTATAGCCGTATATAATTGTGCCAGTGTTACGCGGGTTTCACGGGGAAGCTGGAGGTGTAGGGATCTCTGCTGTAGAGATCTTCGTTGTTGTTGTTGTAGCAGCATAAACGTTCCCCATACTTACATACGGGGAATGCTGCTGGAGTGATAGTCCTTGGCCGGATATAAATCCGGGTCGTTTCGGTAACGTAGAACCGACTGTCGTGGGAACGAGACGGAGATTTTCGTCTCAATCACTGCTGTCGCCATCAATTCAAGAGTGTCTTCGCAAGTGTTCCTAACATATCTCAAATGTATCTTGGGCATTTCAGATGCCCATATCTGTCTTTGCTAAAACCAGTCTTGGTTTTAAAATTATTTGCGTGCTGCCTTATTTTGTTTTTTGTCTTAGTATCCTCCTTAACATTGGCTGGGCACCACCGTAGTCGAATGTGTGACTATCATTCGGTGGCGCCGAGTTCGAAACCCCGGATATGAAACCACAAATGTTAGAAAAAAGGCCTTCTCTCGTCAGGCAATGGCAAACCTCCGAGCGTTTTTCTGCCATGAAAATCTGCTCATAATCTTCTGCCGTTCGGCGGCGGCATAAAAGCTGTAGGTCTTTGCATTTGTGGGGAAACAACAAGACGATGCACGCCGCTAATAGGAGGCGGACCTCGGTCAAATACCCAACAAAGGTTGTATGCGCCAATTACTATTTATATATTATTATCCCCATGGCCATAAGTAATTCGTAGATTTCTTGTAAGGCTTTTCAAACGGCACTTGACGCAACAAGAAAATCAAAATAATAATAACTTAAGGGGGGCCTCTTACCAGTGGCTTCAAAAAAAGGTGTTTTTTCTCAATTTTTTTTCGAAGCGAAAAAAGCGACACACAGGAATAATCTTTTGCATTTATTTGACGGCATTAGTGAAGAGTAATAAACAATTTTTTAACATAAATAAAAAAAACAAAATGGCGGACATATGAGGGATCTCGCACAGCTTCTCGTTGCGCGCTAGTAAAACGGCGTGTAAGATTGCGGTCGCAGTTTTCACCTGAAACACAAAAGAAAAATATTGTCTTATTTGGAAGGCTCTCCCGCATATAATAGACTACTCTTGTATAAAAATATGAAAAAATGAACACACAATTAATTATTGAAAAAAATTGCTTTTTTTCGCTTTTTTTTGAAAAAGGTGTTAAATAACATTAAAAATGATTTTTTTTATTTTGTTAGTTAATTAGTTGCGCATTTTAATTATCTTTATATAGATTATCGGTTTGAAACGATAACTTTCGTCATTTTTTTTTAATCTTACACGCCATTTTTAAAAACATGGTTTTGAGAAAACGTGTTTCAAAGTTTTCAGAAGGTAGACTCACACGAGGGACGGTACGCTGCCTGTAACTCCGAAGTCACTTTGAATTCCGCTATATATTTTCAGGGCATATTCTCCTATAATATATCTATCGATTGCAGTAAAAAAAATCAATTTTTTGAAGCCGACTGATAAGAGGCCCCCCTGAACTTTTTCAGTAATTTCCACCTTAAAGCGTTTCTCACGTAGTTTTCTTATGAAAAGAAATACTAGTGAAGAGTTGTACCAGACAATTCGAAACAAAATAAGAGCAAAAACAAAACACCGAAAAAATTTAAACCAGAAGTTTTCGCTACCTCCGTAAATGTAGTCCAGCCAATATTTCTTAATTTGTATACCCACTAAATTTCTTATTTTTAATTCAATGTTTTTTTGTTTTTACTTTTTATTTACTTCATTCAAGGCAAAGCTTTTTTAATTATAAATACCAATTTAATTCATTTTATTGTTGCTTCTTCAGTCCCAACTAAACTTCTTAAAGACTTGCTTTTCGGAGTAAGTATCTATTTGGTAGAAAAATTAGAATTGCAAATCACTTTTTACGCCTGTTTTATCATTTTTTAGACTGAATTGTGTGTACACAAACATATCTACTTGTACAGGGTTGGCCATATTAAACTGACCCATGTGATTATTAAAAAAATATGGAAAAAGAAACATTTTTTTGTGTTTCATTGTGAAAAACATTTAATTTAGTTCAAGGAGATTCGTTTACATCACTTTTTGAATATGATATCGCGCAAGTGGTCGCCCTTAGCTCGTATAGCGTAATGTGCCCGTTTTTCGGCGTTTTCCATAGTTTTGGCCAGCGTCTCGGCCGATATGGCGGCTATTTCCCGTCGGATATTGGCCTTAAGTGCGCCTAGTGTCTTTGGCTTGTTGACGTAAACCTTAGATTTCAAATAGCCCCAAAGAAAAAAGTCCGGTGGCGTCAAATCCGGTGATCGTGGCGGCCAGTCAAAATCGCCGCTTTTTGATATCAAACGGCCAGGGAACAAAGTCTTCAATAAGTTGACGGCGGCTCGTGCTGTGTGTGGTGGTGTGCCATCTTGCTGAAACCAGAAGTGCTCCATACCATTTTCACGAACAATCGGCATCACAAAATCGGTTATCATGGCCCGATAACGCTCTTGATTGACGGTCAATGGTTGGTGTTGACCATTTTCAAAGAAGAACGGCCCAATGACCATATCAGCGCAAATGCCACACCAGACTGTAACTTTTTGGTCGTGGAGAGGTACCTCTTCAATAATTTGAGGGTTTTCAGTGGCGTAGAAACGGCAATTTTGCTTATTTACGGTTCCGTTCAAGGAGAAATGGGCCTCATCACTCATAATGATTTGATGACGTTACGTTTTTACAATCGAGAAAGAATTTTGAATGTACAGCTGAACAATTTCAGCGCGTTCTATTGGGGTGTACTGTTTCATGGTATAAATCTCCTTCGACTGACGCTTCCAACGCGGTATGTCATTAGCTGATCTGAAATTACAGTAAAAAGTTATAGGGTTACTCAATGGGTCAGTTTAATATGGCCAACCCTGTATATACTCTGCTGGTACAATATTTCTCTAGTGTACGTGAGTGTATACGGAGCATCATAAAAAGTGCTGTTTGCACCAAAAGCACACACACACACACACACACACACACACACACAGAAACATGTATGTCGATATACCAAATGATACGCCTATAAAAAGTGATTGTTAAAATTTGTATACAAATTTTTTTATGGATTTGATAGCGTTAATTTTAATCACGTGTTAATTATGCTTGTAAAAAATAAGAAAATAAGAGTAAATGAAGTGCCTTCACGTATTTTAATAGAACTCCGAATTGCGCTGCTTCCACTCAACCGACATGAGGAACGCATTCCGCATGACATATGAATAATTTTTCTTTTGCCGCCGCACCAAGAAAGACAGGATTAGGTTGTTAAGCTTTGATATCTTAAGGAGGCAGATACCTGTAAACGGCCATATTTTCCTGATTTTCATTAGAATTATTTAAAATGAAGAAGTCAATATATTTTTTTCAAAATTGGCATACAGTTTACTTATACATTAAAATAATATAAAAAAAATTTATTTTAATCAATTAAAATGGCGGATGTACACTCAATTCTTCCAGGAAGGTCGCAGCGGGGTTTCTCAATCGGCGGGAATTGTAGCATCGGCGTCAGTGACCTGAATACAAAAAACCAAAAATGTCATAATTTCTGTATGAATTAAAAACAAATGAAAAAAAAAATTCACGGAATAAAATGCTTAAAAAATGAATTTTGAGGTGAATTTCCTACTACATATTTTTGCTTCGAAAAAATTATTTCTTCAAAATTTCAGGGAGATCGGTCAATAACTTTTCGTGTTATCGTGTACTCCAATTCGAAAAATATAGTTTTAAGAGAAATGCGTCTTAAGTTTCAATACATGAAAATGCAATGATTTTTGTGACTTATCGATTAATCAGCAATTCCAGCGCCATTTAATTGTCCTTCTGAAGTCTCGTAGAACTCATTCTGTTCAATTAGTTGCTGTTGACGAGCTTTACGTGCTTCTTTAGTGGTTAATGAGCTGAGCCGATTTCTTTAAATCACTCTCTTTTCATCCAGTTTTTCGGCGTAAGATTTACATTGTCGGCCAATTATTATATATATTTGTGAAGTTCATTGTTTATCCTTCATTGAATAATCCAGCGGCATTGTATAAGAGCATTTCAATAATTTTTGACCCTCAATGTAGGTGTTTTGGAGCAAGACGCCAAACGGTAGAGTTGAAACTCTCATTTGCGTTTTGCGTGTGACCACCCAAACATCTTTCGAGCAATTCATCTCGTGATAAATTTAAAAATATTGGCTCTACGTGCTGCTGACTATCTGGATGTAGTGGTACAGGGTGATTAAAATTTTCTCCAGAGGCTTTAGCTTTTTGCCATTTGCACCAGCTGTCAGGACCAGGTGGATGGTACTCTCAACATTTCTACGAATAGCTAATAAATTTACGTTTATGCGGGCGTGATGCCCGAGTTGATGTATTTTATAATCTCCTTTAGATAAGAACTCATTTTGATATTTATATTTAGAAGTAGTTCTGTACTGAATGAGCTCCAAAACTAAAGTGAAGAAAACTAACAGCAACACCGGATCTTTCCGGCACAAACAAACTCTCTAGCAACTGTAATGCTGTATATTTACTTGAAATTTGTCAATAAAAATATTTTAAAACATCTGTTCATACAAATTTTCAATAATGGACAGGTAGAAAGGTGAAGAGATTCAAGAGACAGGTAAAAAGTCGGCAACGTAACTATACCTCTCTCAGCGCCCGAACGCAAAGAATAGAGTCGTCACGGTTGACGATCTATAATATAAGAAATACTTAAATTTACGTTCTAACATTTTTTTGACATATTCTTAAAGGATTATATTAACATTTTATGCAAAAAAAAAATTGTTTTTCGAAATTTTACAGGTAGTAAAATTAAAAAATACTCACTTACAGGAAAAATTTATCACTTCATAAAAATTAAGTTCCGTATATCAAAGGTGATGGAATGAGAATTCAAATCTTGATTTTTGGCTTTCAGGGTCGTAACGGTTCATTAAGACGATAATTTTCTTTAAATGATTTTCAACAAAGAGTCCCAAAGTGTCTTAATACTAGAGGGGAACATCAAAATTAGCTTTCTTCAGCATACGAATATATGTATATGAGCAACAAATCGTTCCTGTGAGCAGTTCAACCAAAAGTAATATATTATTCTCAACATTTTTCTACGACCAGCAAATGTGCTAGTAGAGCTTTAGCCGAATATTGCATGCGGAAAAATGAGAAAGCCAGTGCTGTTGGAAATCTCACGAAGTCAGTAGTGTATACTATTTTTGAATGTCTTTTAGATTATTTTTGCAAGTTTGGTAGTTCGGGTTACAAACTAGCATCAGTTGTAAAAAGCATAAAAGCATGTAACATATGTAAGCAAACAGGCTAAAAGCATTCTGCATTCAAAATGTATTAACGTAAATCCATCATCGTCATCATTTCGCGCTACAGCTCTGTGTGAGCTTTGGCCTGCTGCACAAAATGTCTCCTTTTGCCCCGATCCTTGGTTGATGCTTTCCAGTTGTTGAATTTGTGTTTCTCCATGTCGTCTTCTAGTTCGTAAATCCATAGAGAATCAACAAGTCGCTCAAATTTTTTTTACACTTTAATAGGGCGAGTAGTTGCATTTGGCTCTAAAAAGGAACTATTAAACCTTTATATTTATTTATTATTTAGCCAAATGAACGAAATTCTTACTTAACTACAGAGCACAACTTCTTGAAACTATTTAAAAGTAAGCATATGATAGACTGCAGACACCTCTATAAAGCAGTGAAGTGTCCAAAATAGGAACATCATTTAACTCAGATAGGCCACTAGTCACAGGAGCCTGCCCATAGATGTTTTTTGTGAGCAGTGTTTGAAAAATTGTGAGATTATAGTCACTAATATTCAAAAATCTCTTGTTTTGGTATCTAAAAATTGTCTCGTTAGTAATACAGACCAGCAAAATGCAACTTTTTTTGCTTGAATGAGATATCATCTGGTCTAACTGAACTATGTTTTGCGTGCTGAATACGACTCGAACGTTTTCTACCACGAGTGCCCTAAAAGCACGACGTGTTTGAAAATACTAAGCATAGCGTTTTGTACAATTTTTGATACATTTTAGAATTGATTTCTGATTGCCTTCAATTTTCTTTCTTAGTACATAGAATTTGAAGAGTGCATTTTGCTATTTAAAATAAATTGAAAGTCAACATTGATGAGCTGCTGCTAGTGCGCTTTTCACTTCTCTCCGTTTGGTTACTCACCTACTATGACCTGCACTGCGTATACGCAACCAAACGCCAGCAAACATTCAGAAGGCATGCGATGACTTTCAATTTGCTTTAAAGCAAAGCGATTATCTGTTTATGTTTTTCACAGCTGCTGGGGAACTGATTTATCCAGCTTTAATGGCTTTAATCAGCTATAACTGTCGCTGCGGCACAGTATGTTAAAAGAGGGATATTTTCGGCAAAATTGAGAATAGTTCTTTGCTATTATTTTGTATTTTTGAATTATTGGAAGGAAATGAATTCCTCAAATACCACTCTGTACCTCCTTATATCTTCAAACAAAACAAAACAAAAAAACAGAAAATAAAAAAAAGTTAAAAACTCAGGAGTGAAATTTTTATAAAAAATGAAAACAATATTGTAAAATAATAAACAAAATTTAGAAAAATGTATGTAAAACTAAAAAAGACTTAAAAAACAAAAATTATACAATAATTAAAAACCAAAAAAAAAAAGACACAAAAACTTAAAAAAAAAAATTGTTAAAACAAAAATAAAGAAAAAAAAAATGTAAAAAAATTCTTAATATGAATTAAAAAAAAATTGTAAAATAATAATAAAAAAAAATTAGAAAAATGTATGGAAAAATTTAAAAAAAAAAAATTATAATAAAAAAAAACAATGTAAAAGAAAAAATTTGTTAAAACAAAAATAAAAATAAAACATGTATTAGATAAAACAAAAACACAAAAAAACAAAAACAATACACTAAAAAAACTAAATACAAAAACTACCAAAAAAAAAAATAAAAAATAAAATTTTAAGTAAAAAAAAACCGTAGGATGCTCGGGTCTGAGTCTTCATATAGTCCAAACCTAGCTCGCGTTGTATTCAAATTATTGATTATCTATCTGCTTACGCTTACCTAATAAGTCAGCCGAGAGCGACTGTGAAAGTGAAGTTCTAAATTCTGTTGACAAAAAAAAAAAAATTAAAAAAACAAACCATTATTAAAAAAAAGAATTACAAAAAATAGATAAAAAAAGATTAAGAGCTAAAAAAAATAAAATAAAATAAAGAAAAATTATAAAAATGTTACAAAAATTTAAAAAGAAGTTCAAAAAATTAAAACAAAATTAAAAAAAAAAATTATAAGAAAAGATTAATATAAAAAAGTTAAAAAAAAGTATGTAAGAAAAAAATCAAAAACCAAAAAGTGAAAAAAATCTAACAAATTTTAAACAAATTAAAAAACTGCAGAAGTTTAAAAAACTAAGAACATTAAAAAAGTTACGAAAATTAAAAAATTTGTTTTTTTGCAAAAAGTAGTAACAAAATTACAAATATTTTAAAAAGAGCTAAGAAAAACTTAAAAGTTAAAAAAAGAAAAATTAATCAAAGAAAACTAATTAATTAAGGAAAAAAGGGAAAATAAATAAATTAAATAAATAAAGAAAATAAAAACCTAAAAAACTTAAAAAAAAAAGAATACAAAAAATTCTGCCGATAAATGTTTCCCTCCTTTCTCAGCTAGTGGATCAGACAAAGCAAATTGAAATGCCAAGTGTACTTTTTAACATACTTTTTAAGCTCTTTGAATAGTTAAGCTGTAGTATTATATTTAAATTATATCCATATTTCATGAAAATAGTTATTTATAAATATATAGCGGGTATTTAGGCCGAGCTGCTCTTTACTTTATACCCTATAAATGGGCCCTCCCTAGGCAGCTTCGCCCTGTCTGCAAGCGGATTTTTTTTGTTTTGGTGTTTTTTTTTTTGTTTTTGTCTTGTTGATGTTTTCTTTGGTTTGTTTGTTTTTTTTTCGTTATGGATTGCCCAAAAAATACAGTTGTCGGATAGTGGAATTCGCAGCTGGTGCCAAATTATAGTCAGTTGGCTCGAGATGCCTATAAACTCCTGCCTTCTTGAGATGCTAATTAAATACTGGCATCAGACTCAAAGTCTTATTCACAAAAAAGTAATACGCAAAGCATATTTTTATCAATCAAACTTCATTACACATTACGAAAGTTTTGAATAAATGAAACCTTCATTTAATTATATTATAAAGGGTGTTTTTTTTAGAGGTTAGGTTTTCAAGATGAAATAAAACGTATATAATTTAATGTTATGGCCAAGAATTTAGCTTTATTATAAAGATAAGGGTTTGCCATTATGTTTTAAAAAAGATTTCGGGCAAGTGGCCGCCGCGGCTGGCTCGAATAAATTCCAGCCGAGAGGCCCACTTTTCGACCACTTTTTGCAGCAATTGGGGCCGTATGTCAGCAATAACGCGCCGAATATTCTCTTCCAAGACGTCAATCGTCCCGGGCTTATCTGCGTAGACAAGCGACTTCACATAGTCCCACAAGAAATAGTCCAGCGGTGTTATATCGCACGATCTTGGAGGCCACGCCACAGGTCCACGGCGCGAGATAATGCGCTCACCAAAAGTTTCCTTCAATAAATCGATTGTTGCGTTGGCTGTATGGCATGTAGCGCCGTCTTGTTGGATCCAAAGGTCGTCCACCTCAACATCGTCCAATTCAGGCACGAAAAAGTCATTAATCATGGCTCTATAGCGCTCTCCATTGACTGTAACATTATGGCCGGCTTCATTTTTAAAGAAATATGGACCAATGATTCCCTCTGCCCATAGAGCACCCCAAACAGTGACTTTTTGAGGATGTAACGGCGTCTCAGCAATGGCTTGTGGATTATGTTCACTCCAAATGCGACAATTTTGCTTATTGACATACCCATTCAACCAAAAGTGAGCTTCATCGCTTAACAAAATTTTCTTGTGAAAATCGGGTTCGGTGGCCATCTCGTTTTGGGCCCATTCACCGAACGTGCGACGCGCTTGATGGTCGTTCGGCTTCAATTCTTGCACGAGTTGGATTTTGTAAGCCCGCAAACCAAGATCCTTCCGCAAAATCTTCCATAAAGTGGATGGGCACATCTCCAATTGCTGCGCGCGATGGCGGATGGACTCATTCGGGTCTTCTTCGATACTCTGCTCCACAGCAGCAATAGCGTCTTCGGTGCGCACTGTACGACGTCTCTGAGGATGCGTATTATCCACTAGAGCAAACGTGGTGCGAAACCGATCCATGGTTAATCGAATTAGTGACTCTGATGGACAATTATGTCGACCGAATATTGGACGCAGCGCGCGATGCGTCCCGCGAATCGAACCATTATTTTCGTAATAAATTTGCACGATTTGCAAACGTTGTTCAGGTGTAAGTCTATTCATTATGAAATGGCAAACCAAACTGAGCATAAATCAAGTGGAAGCTGTCAAAAAGACCATCTACGAAAAAAGTAGTGCTAACTTGAAAACCTAACCTCTAAAAAAAACACCCTTTAGTATAAATGGCGCTGAGCTAGAAACTCTTGGTTAGTGCTACTAGCTTACTTTAAGAACTCTAAGAAATCATCACTGAAGTTGCTAAATCATTCTTATTTTCTTCCATGTATTTCATTTACGACACCCCCAATAGCAATTTAAAAAATTCAATAAATAATACAAAAAATAAAAAATAAGCAAATGTTGCCTTCACTTGTGTACCTAATTATTTTTTCTCCGCTGTGCTCACTTGTTTCCATTTCCTTCTGATTTAATTTGCTTCAAGCTTTCCTTGTTTATTTCGTTATAATTTAATCATTTCAATCTCAACCACTGTGTGATACATTTTTTTTCTACCTGCAAATCTGAATTGCCTTAATGACATAATAAAGTGGCATTTAGCTCGTTAATAACTGCTCTCGGTTAAATTGTAAAATAAAATAAATAAAACATTTGTTTTTTTAAATATCAAATTAATAGCACCAGTCGTAGGCGAGAAACAAAGACAACAATACAGTTTAATATAAATATTAGGTGAAGTAAAATGTTCTCAAAGATTTTCGCTTCATTTCGGCTGTGAAATTTCCATAAAAAAAAGTAATAATTGGCGCGTACACTTCTGTTGGCCGAGCTCCTCCTCCTATCTATGGCTTGCACCTTGATATTTTTCCACAAGTGGAGAGCCCTGCAGTTTTAATGATATAAAGTATGAGCATATTTTTCATGATAGAAATATACTCGGAACTTTGTCATTGCCTGTCGAGGGGCGACCGCTATTGGAACACACCTTTTCTATCGATTGGAAAAATTTTAAATTCGTGAAATTTTCTTACACTGCGTTAAATAACTGTATTACTAGGATTTATTAACAATTTGTTTGTTGCTCATTGAATTTTAATAGTTTTATTTACAAAAATATAATTCACATCTCCTATAAATCCACGTTTCAAACTTTGTCTAAAAAATAAAATATTGTATACACTTTTTTTTTATCAAAAGTGCAGAATTTTTAGAAAGTTTTCGTGTAAGCAATTTTAAGCCCACTTAATGCTAGTAAAATAAAGTGCAAGTTTCAAGTAGCTCTAAAATCACGTTGATTTTTGACAATTTTTTTTGCTGATGGTGTTGGGTGTTTTCTCATTCGTTTTGTAGAGAAAAAGTTGCACTATTTCTTAATTTTCACAAAATTTGAAACTTGGAATTAATATATGGTGTTTGCAGGAGAATGAGCTGTTTTGTTGTAAAAAAGTAAATAAAAACTTAAATATTTTTTTAAATAAACTTTTTTTTTGCTTTTATTTTTTAACAATTTTGATTTTTTTTAATTTTTATCTAATTTAAATAATTTTTTTATGATCGCAAATAAAGTGTCAAAACTTGTCAATAAGCCTTGTGCTATAAATATTTTATAAATTTAAATATTTCTTTAAAATCAAATTTTTTTAATAATTTTTTTTTTAATTCTTTTTAATTTAAATAATTTTTTTATGATCACAAATTAAGTATCAAAACTTGTGCTATAAATATTTTATAAATTTAAATATTTTATTAATTAAATTTTTTTAATAATATTTTTTTTAATTCTTATTTAATTTAAATAATTTAGTTATGATCACAAATTAAGCGTCAAAACTTGTCAATAAGTCTTGTGCTATAAATATTTTATAAATTTAAAAACTTTTTCGAATTTAATTTTTTTTATAATTTTTTTTTTGAATTCTTATTTAATTTAAATAATTTTTGTATGATCACAAATTAAGTGTCAAAACTTGTCAATAAGTCCTGTATTTTATAAATTTAAATATTTTTTTTTTAAGTCAAATTTTTTTAATAATTTTTTTTTAAATTCTTTTTTAATTTAAGTAATTTTTTTATGATCACAAATTAAGTGTCAAAACGTGCCAATATTTATTTATCGCAGTGTAGTTATAATTATCCTAAAACAAATGCTTTCAAATACTTTCCGCCTTATCTTGAATTCCCGAGCAATGGAAAAACTGCACACTTACCGTTCCGACACGCTTACTTCTATGATTTTGTCTATATTTTTAACGATTTTCAACGTCGGCCATATGCCCAGAAATGAATCGTTGTCATCATCCTAGTGCTATGGCATTCGATGCTGTAATGCATCCATAAACATCAAAAATTGTGTTTTGAAAAGCTGTAACACACAACTGACTGCAACAAACACAAAACTGTTTACTTTTTTTCACCTTTAAATCTCCATATACTCGTATTATTACCTGAGGCATAGTTTACACTGTGCGATATGCCTCACTAAAGACTTATGAAGCGGAAAATATTCGAAACTTTTTACTTCACCTAATAAAATTTTGAAACCTGACCGCTGTATAATAATCACACAATGCAATTAAAGCAATAAAAGCGAAAAATCGTATTTAGCGGTTAGGCGTAAAACCACTCCACAACAAATGCACATACACATATGCACACATACAAGAGCAGTGCAAATTACAGTATTGCATTATAGCGTAGATTTCATAGAAGATGGTGTGTAGCGCGGCAAGAGGCTGGTAAGCCGCAGAAGCGGCTGGCTGCCGAGAAAATTAGCGGGCGTGTGCAATGCCTCATCTCATCGCTGTGTAAGGAAAACTACTTTTTTCTTTTAATTGTGATGTTAGAGCAACGATATGATATTGTGTGAAACTACGTACATAGGTAATGCAATGACTTTTTAACTCCTCTAGTAAGGGAATGTGTGTGTGTGTGCATGTGTGATAAGTAGAACTAACTGCCGTGCTGCCACTCACAAACTCGTCGGCCGACTAACTTGTTACATGGGTGTCATATTTCACAAATTACTTAGCGACCCCCCTAAGCCCAGTTCGTTTGCAGCTACTATTGAGTTGTTGATGTTGTGAAAAATCCGCTAATGAAAAGCGAAAAAGTGCATAAAAAAAGTACAAAGGTGACCGGAGTGTGTGAGATATGAGTTTATTGCTCAATACCAGCGCACGCTGAGGCACTTGTTGTTTTCGGAGAACTGACTATACTTCCCGTGCTTTGTTAGATGTTTCACAACGATTGGGCTTTACTCCTTCAATTTTTGTTGTATGTTGTGATGTAGTCCTAAAAATTAAGGGGCTTACAGTTTTGTATTGACTCCGAATGGTAATATGATTTTCATCAGAAGATTTTTTGCAGCTAAATGCATTTGGAGGTTTGCCATTGCTTACCTACCGTAGGTCGACCACTAAAATATACAACTTTTTCTATTATTTGATGCTCCATATCCACATGTTTGAGTCCGGATACGCCAAATAGTAATCACGCAAAAACATTTTCGCCATTTTCTTTGCTTGCTTTGTTGGGCGCTTGACGAAAAATTTGACTGTGAAAGCAACCACAAAATTATCGAGTGTGAGTTAAAATTCGCCAGGCTGTATCTCTTACTATTTAATAGGACTATGAATAAGTTCGTTTCGGTTTTACAACAGATGGCGTAACTTGATTATTATTCCATCGATCCACATTTCCAAACATTCATTGGAGAGCTACTGTCGTAAGGCACAAACGTCAGTATAAGTTTTTTATTTGAAGCGTAAACAACAATATTTTTACCACACTTGAAAATGTCGAATTTCGTGCCAAATAATGTGTTTTTGCGGGGAATTCTTCTTCATTATTTTAATATGAAGAAAAAAGCAGCCGAAAGTCATCGTATTTTGGTGGAAGTTTATGGTGAGCATGCTCTATCTGAGCGAACGTGCCAGAAGTGGTTTGCACGCTTTAAAAGTGGTGATTTTGGCTTGGAAGACGAAGAACGCGAGGGTGCGCCGCCAAAGTTCATGGATACCGAATTGGAGGAATTGCTCGATCAAGATCCGGCTCAAACGCAAGAAGAGGTTGCAAAAACTTTGGGAGTTGATCAATCAACCATTTCCAAACGTTTAAAAGCCATGGGAATGATCCGAAAGGTAGGCCATTGGGTGCCGTATGAATTGAAGCCAAGAGACGTTGAACGCCGTTTTATGGCATGCGAACAACTGCTTCAACGGCACAAAAGAAAGGGTTTTTTGCATCGAATTGTGACTGGCGATGAAAAGTGGGTCCATTACGACAATCCAAAACGTCGGGCAACGTATGGATACCCTGGCCATGCTTCAACATCGACGTCGGCGCAGAATATTCATGGCCTGAAGGTTATGCTGTGTATCTGGTGGGACCAGCTGGGTGTTGTGTATTATGAGCTACTGAAACCGAATGAAACGATTACGGGGGATGTCTACCGACGACAATTGATGCGTTTGAGCCGAGCACTGCGAGAAAAACGGCCGCAATACGCCGATAGACACGACAAAGTTATTTTGCAACATGACAATGCTCGGCCACATGTTGCACAAGTGGTCAAAGCATACTTAGAAACGCTCAAATGGGATGTCCTACCCCACCCGCCGTATAGTCCAGACCTTGCGCCATCCGATTACTATCTCTTCCGATCGATGCAACATGGCCTGGCTGACCAGCACTTCCGTAATTACGATGAAGTCAAAAAATGGATCGATTCGTGGATTGCGGCAAAACCGACCGAATTTTTCACAAAGGGAATCCGTGAATTGCCAGAAAGATGGGAAAAAGTAGTAGTAAGCGATGGACAATATTTTGAATATTAAATTTGTAACCATTTTACGTCAATAAAGTTTCAAATTTCGAAAAAAAACCGCACGAACTTATTCATAGTCCTATTATTTTATTTTATTCTATTGTCATATTATTTTGTTTTACCAATTATTTTAATTATTTCATTTTGTAACTTTTTAAAATTATTTTTATATTACTTTTTTAATTTTATTTTATTGTTTTTTATTTAATTTTTTATTTGTTATTATTATCTTATGTTATGTTTTCATGTTATGTTAATTTAAATTTTCTTATTTTATGGCTTTATTTTATTTTATATTTAGTTGTCTTATTTTATTCTATTTTGATATTATTTTATTGTATAGATTTTTTTTAAATTCTTTTATTTTATAGTTTTTTTTAATGATTTTTATATTTATTTTTATTGTTTACTTTTTTGTTTATTTTCTTTATTCCTCTTTCTTTTTTATTATCTCCTTATGTTATGTTATGCTATTTCAGGTTATGGTGCGTTATGTTATATTATTTAATGTTAAGTTTTATTATTTTATTGCTATATTTTATTTTATATTATTTACTATACATCATACATTTTGTCTAATTTTTTATATATTTTTTTTATTTAAATTTATAATTTTATTTTTTTTAATTTTTTATATTTTTAATTTTAATCTTTTGTAATTTAATTTTATCTCATATAATTTATTTGTCTTCCATTTAGTTTTTTTGATTATTTCCTCTTGTTCTCTATCATACTTTATTATTATTTTCTTTTCCATTTTTTATTACTCATTTTATTTTAATTATGATCAAATTTGTATCTTTTTATCCTAAAATACAACCAACTTTAATTATCATTATAAATAGCGGTTTTCCCCGACAATTGCCGATAAATCTTGCAGTGTTATGATTTTATAATAGGACTATGAATAAGTTCGTGCGGTTTTTTTTCGAAATTTGAAACTTTATTGACGTAAAATGGTTACAAATTTAATATTCAAAATATTGTCCATCGCTTACTACTACTTTTTCCCATCTTTCTGGCAATTCACGGATTCCCTTTGTGAAAAATTCGGTCGGTTTTGCCGCAATCCACGAATCGATCCATTTTTTGACTTCATCGTAATTACGGAAGTGCTGGTCAGCCAGGCCATGTTGCATCGATCGGAAGAGATAGTAATCGGATGGCGCAAGGTCTGGACTATACGGCGGGTGGGGTAGGACATCCCATTTGAGCGTTTCTAAGTATGTTTTGACCACTTGTGCAACATGTGGCCGAACATTGTCATGTTGCAAAATAACTTTGTCGTGTCTATCGGCGTATTGCGGCCGTTTTTCTCGCAGTGCTCGGCTCAAACGCATCAATTGTCGTCGGTAGACATCCCCCGTAATCGTTTCATTCGGTTTCAGTAGCTCATAATACACAACACCCAGCTGGTCCCACCAGATACACAGCATAACCTTCAGGCCATGAATATTCTGCGCCGACGTCGATGTTGAAGCATGGCCAGGGTATCCATACGTTGCCCGACGTTTTGGATTGTCGTAATGGACCCACTTTTCATCGCCAGTCACAATTCGATGCAAAAAACCCTTTCTTTTGTGCCGTTGAAGCAGTTGTTCGCATGCCATAAAACGGCGTTCAACGTCTCTTGGCTTCAATTCATACGGCACCCAATGGCCTACCTTTCGGATCATTCCCATGGCTTTTAAACGTTTGGAAATGGTTGATTGATCAACTCCCAAAGTTTTTGCAACCTCTTCTTGCGTTTGAGCCGGATCTTGATCGAGCAATTCCTCCAATTCGGTATCCATGAACTTTGGCGGCGCACCCTCGCGTTCTTCGTCTTCCAAGCCAAAATCACCACTTTTAAAGCGTGCAAACCACTTCTGGCACGTTCGCTCAGATAGAGCATGCTCACCATAAACTTCCACCAAGATACGATGACTTTCGGCTGCTTTTTTCTTCATATTAAAATAATGAAGAAGAATTCCCCGCAAAAACACATTATTTGGCACGAAATTCGACATTTTCAAGTGTGGTAAAAATATTGTTGTTTACGCTTCAAATAAAAAACTTATACTGACGTTTGTGCCTTACGACAGTAGCTCTCCAATGAATGTTTGGAAATGTGGATCGATGGAATAATAATCAAGTTACGCCATCTGTTGTAAAACCGCACGAACTTATAAATAGACCTATTAATTTATTTACAACTCAAGTTTATGGCTAAAATCAATCATTGCGCCAGAAACTCGTGAATTATGCCGGTCCTTATAATTCCACAATTAACCTAATAATAATAATAATCATACATAAATACCTGCATACAAATGGCCGCTTAATCTTATCTTAATTGCATTCTTTATCAACACTCAAAGCAAATAAGCAAGTGGCCCATTTGATTTTTGTTTATATCGTAAATTAACTTATTGCCTCAAGCGAAAGATTCTGACGCTCAGCTGACAAAAAATAAATATATGCAGTTGTTAATCGATCAAAAGTATTTTAGGTACATAATTAGACAAAATAAAAACGCTTGCGAGTGTGTAACCTATTTTTCCATACACATGCGAATTAAAAATATGTTTGTTATTTGTGTACGATAACTGAGTGTTGTGCAAAAGCTGTATTTGTGTTTCCGAATTTTATGAAGTTTGGAATTCACTAAGTTCTCTAATTTTTATCACTACAAATCACTTACTTTTCTCATTTTGTATCTGTGCATGTAAATATTCGCATACTTGTGTGTATGTATGTATATATGCTAACCACTTGACAAACTCACACCGATACCAACAAAAAATAATATCAGACCTCGAATGATAGCTTCATCACCAATCAACGCACATAGCTTTTGCATATGACCAGCGCTCAACACAAGATAATTGTTTGTCTGTACATGGAACACACGAATAAACATATGTACATATGTACCTACATTTGTAGCGGGCAGTGCGATAATTTCTGTGCAAAAATATGTATGCAGGTATGTGAGCGTTGATTGATTTTATCAGCTCAGCTTTCCTTCTGCTATCAAAAATAAAATAAGAATAAAAAATTACTTTTCGCAGCTATCACATGGAATTTGGGCTCGCTACAACTTGGTATTTTTTAGTTTTATTATTTTTTTTGTGGTTTTATTATTAACAGAACATTCAGGTATTTATTACAACATTGAATGAGAGAAATGCGGCAAAACGTTCCACTATTTACTCTTTGTGTTCTTGACCCAAAGTGATTCATTCGCTGCCTTTCTTGCTATGCTATGCCATTTTACGTAGTTAACATAGTTAATTCAGCAAATTTCTAAATCGAATTATTAATTAGCCATACAAATATTTTGTTTGTCTAAATTTATTTAATTGTAACTTTTGTGCTCGCATCAGCGTCATGCACACCCCCAAGCCTTGTTTATAAGTCAATTAGTATGTGAGTGGCAGTGTAGCCGTTTGAATGAATACTCAAATAAAAGAGAGCCTCTGTGTATGTGATAACAGTCACGTAGAGAAAAAAATCTATTGTTAAAAAGGCAGGAAGGCAACATTGACGCAGTCGCTCGCTCACATCAATGGTTTTACGATTTCATTATATGCCAAATTGTTTACACACACACACATACATGCAGACATACATTGCATGGGAATAAAATTTTTACGCACATGCTGAATTTTTTTGTGTTATTATTGGGAGGTTGAATTAGTTTTAAAGGTGACACACAGATGGCGCTATTTATCACTTTATCGCGTTGGCAATACTGAATATATATTCATGACAAAGCCTCATCCCTAGGCTTTGTTTATCAGTATCTGTCATTTCGCTGAAGTATAAACAACGCAGTGTTTTCGTGCTCCGAGTATGTCAACTTTCGTGCCGTCGAAACGCAATTTGCGGGAAGCTTTGCTTTTCTGCTTCAATTTGAAAAAAAATACAGCCCAAGCCCGTGAATTGCTGCTGGAGGCCTACCCAGACCATACTCCGTCGACTTCAACATGTGAGTACTGGTTTCGACGACTCAAAAGTGGTAATTTTCACACCGAAGACAAGGAGCGTCTTGGCCAGCCCAAAAAGTTCGAGGACGCGGAATTGGGGGAATTGGTAAACGAGGACTCGTGCCAAACCCAAGAAGAGCTTGCTGAATCATTGGGCGTTGATAAATCAACCGTTTGCAAGCGTCTAAAAGCGATGGGAATGATCCAAAAGCAAGGACATTGGGTCCCGTACGAGTTGAAGCTGCGCGACGTCGAACGGCGACTTTTTACGTGCGAATTGCTGATCGAGCGACAAAATCGGAAGGGTTTTTTCCATCGGGTGGTGACTGGCGACGAAAAATGGATCCACTACGATAACCCAAAACGCAAAAAATCATGGGGCTTGCCCGGCCACGCATCAACGTCGACGGACAAGCAGAATATTCACGGCAAGAAAATCATGCTCTGCATTTGGTGGGATCAGGTCGGCGTCGTATATTTTGAGCTGCTCCAACCGGGCGAAACAATCACGGGGGATCGTTACCGATTGCAATTGATGCGTTTAAGCCGGACATTGAAAGAAAAACGGCCGGAAACGGTAAAAAGGCACGACAAGGTTATTTTGCAACATGACAACGCTCTGCCGCATGTTGCTCAACCTGTCAAAAAATACCTTGGAACGCTTGGCTGGGAAGTGTTACCCCACCCGCCGTATAGTCCAGACATAGCTCCCTCCGATTATCATTTGTTCTGGCATATGAGTCTCGATTTGGCGGACCAGCGGTTCTCCTCGTACGAGGCTACCAAAATATGGGTTGAGTCATGGATAGCCAAGCAGCGGCCAGAATTTTGGAGAAACGGCATCCGGAAATTGCCCGAAAGATGGGCGAAAGTTGTAGCCAGCGATGGCCAATACTTCGAATAAAATATTTTGTACCGTTTTTTCACAATAAAGCCCCAAATCTTCGAAAAAGACCTTTAAAACTAATTCAACCTCCCAATAGTTTGCTTATTTTTTTGTATTTCCGAATAAATCGCAATAAGTTGTTAGAGAGCTTATTTGCGAGATGGGGTAGTTCTGCATACCGTTAACATTCACGTATTGGTGCTATGAAAAATTAATATTGTGGAGATCTCATATGTTTTCAGTGAGAGCAAATAAGTTCGGCTTTCGCAAAGGGCCCCTCAGTGCCACCCAGTCACGATTGGGCGAAGTATTCACACACTAATAGCCTTTGGTTCCGATTGCAGAGAGAGAGAGAGTGAGAGAGAGAGCGAAAGATAGTGTGTGTGTTGTAAGGAGTACCTGTCGACTATGGTTAAACTTAATATCTGTTTCTTATTGGAATGCTACGATTGCGTAGTGTTCTGGATATTGAGTGGCGAAAAGCATAATGAAAACATTTTTTTATTATTATTTGATAAATATTACTGTACAACTAATTAATTTCGTATTTTTTTTGTTAAAAAACCCATTAATTTAAGTATAAAAGTGAAAAAATATTTTATTCAAAATATTGCCCATCGGAAGCGGCAACTTTTTCTCATCTTTCAGGAAATTTATGGATTCCATCCAAAAAAAACTTTTCAACTTTTGCGCCGAGAAAGTCGTCAAACCGTTTTTTAATACCTTCAACATTGGTGAACCGTATTCCAGAAAGGTAATTCTGCATCGACCGAAACAAGTGGTAGCCAGAAGGAGCTATATCTGGGCTATAAGACGGGTGAGGTAGAATTTCCCATCCGGCATTTTCCAAATAATTTTTGATCGTCCTGCAACATGTGGCCGAGCATTGTCATGGTGGAAAATCAATTTCTCGTGTCTGGTCGCCCATTCTGGCCGTTTTTCGACTATTGCTTGCTTCAAACATATCATTTGTTGCCTGTATAGCTCTCCCGTGATCGTCTGGCCTGATTTTAACAGCTCATAGTACAGCACACCCTTCTGATCCCTCCAAATACAGAGCATTACCTTCAAACCATGAATATTCGGTTTTGGTGTCGATTTGGCTGGCTGGCCTGGCTTCACATATGATTTTTTACGTTTTGGGTTGTCGTAATGAATCCACTTTTCATCGCCAGTGACAATACGATGCAAAAACGATTTCTTTTTGTGCAAAATGCAAAATCGTCTCTCAACGTTTCTTGGCTTCAATTCGTGTGGCACCCAATTTCCTTGTTTGTGAATGTATCCGGCTGTTTTTAAACATCATTTGTTGAATGACTTCCAATGTTTTTCCAAGTTCTTCTTGAGTTTAACATGGATCTTGATCGAGTAGTGCTTCCAATTCTTCGTCTTCAAACTTTTTTGATGGACCTGATCGCTCTTTGTCTTCTGTGTCAAAATCACCACTTTTAAATCGTGCAAACCCCTGCTGAGACTGTTGAAATAGAGTGTTATTTTTTTTTTCTTTTTTTTTTTTTTTTGGTTTAGTTGTTGTTTTTCCAAGGGATTTGAACTCCCTTTAAATGCTGTGAATAAATATGAATCAGTTCAAAAATGGCGTCAAAGATAAATATGTTAGGTTAGGTTAGCCTGGTTGGCAAGACCTTTTGGTCCCTACCGATACCGATGGAGACCGACCTGGTCTGTTAGAATACCTATGATAGTTGTGCAGTCCTTTCGCGAGAGTTTTAGTACGAATTGAGTCAGTTTTTTGTTGTTAGTTCTGCACATGACTTTTTCTCTTTTGCATGTGGTCAGATTAGTCCACTTAGCGTCCACCGCAATATGAGCTTATTGCTTTTATAACTGCCTGACTGTCCACGTATACATATATTAATTGTTGAGTTCTTTCTTGTTCTAGTGTAGGCTAGCTCCGCGGCTTTCCCCACAGACAAAAACTTCCGCTTGGAAAATACTGCTGTGGCTGCCTTATCCCTAGTTTTGAGCAGTAATACCTGCACCCGCTCCGTCTAAAGTTATAGAGCCGTCTGTATAGATGTGAAAAGTCCTATGGCCAGGCTTCATGCCTTTATGCCATCCCCCCTCAATTGTGGTACGGAACCTTCTCTCCCAATTAAAGTACGGAGTCATGTAATATGTGCAACCTGAGCTCCACTTTCCTATTGAGCTGTGTCCGAAGGTTCTGCAGGTGAATACCCCAGCAGCCACTAACCTTCTTGCGGATTTCGCTGCCAGATTTTCCGCCATAAGGTCAATAGGTGGCATGCTGAGTATAATTTCCAGCGCCGCCGTTGGAGTGGTTTTCATCGCTCTTGTTATGCACAGAGCAGCGAGTCGTTGAATTCTTTCCAGTGGCATTAAGTATGTCAGTTTTCTGCTCGCAGTCCACCATACTAAGGCCCCATACAGCAATATCGGTCTAACTACTGCCGTGTAGCACCAGTGCATCAGAGAGGGTGATAGACCCCAAGTCACGCCCAGCATTATTTTACAAGCGTACAACGCATTACTGGCCTTTTTCACCCTTTCCTCAACATTGTGCTTCCACAGCAATTTACTCCGAGGTACCTTGCATGATCTTTGAGAAGTAGTTCGTTGTTGACCTGCTTAGCTTCGGGGGGTTCCACGTCGGGACCTTGTACTTTCTGGTAAAAAGTACCATGTCCGTATTTCCGGCGGTTATACCTAGCCCTGCGCGAAATGTCCATTGGTGTACCGTTTTAAGTGTGTTATTCATCACATTACTGATGGTGTCCAGGTACCTTCCCGTAACTACTATAGCTATGCCATCTGCATATGCCACTAGTTTTGGTGCCCCTCCGTTAAATTTCTTGAGCAGCTCATTTGCTACAAGCAACCATAATAGCGGCGATAGTACCCCACCTTGCGGAGTGCCTCTGCATACATATTTGGTGACGCTCGTATCGTTCCATTCCGCTCTTATCTTCCTGCTATCTAATAGCTGCCTTATCCAAAGATAAATCGCGGGTTGCACATTAAGTGTCTATGATATTTTAAATAGCATCTTTCGTCACGTTGTTAAAGGCCCCTCATATATCTAGGAATACTCCTAGAGCATAGTCCTTATATTCTAACGCCTGAATGTGTTAAAAAATTATTAAATTATTCCGTATGGCTCACAACTACATCTGCGTGATTGCTATAGGAGTTAATCAAGAATGATAGAAACAAGATTGCGCCCAACAGAGAGCGCGTGACGTCATCCTAGCCTAGTAGTGCAGTGTTGCCAACTCTTTGCTCTTGGCAATAAATTTAATGCTTTTTTATACTCAAAACGCGAACATTTTTTTTTTTTGGTTTGGTGTTTGTTCCCTTTTTTAGTTTGAAGCTACCAAAACTGTAAGTTAACAAAAAAGTTGTATTTTTAAAAAACTGTTAAAAAAGCCACTCTGAGAAGATTTTAGTGATATTGAAAATTTGTTGATTCTTATAGAATTTGATGTTTTGAAAGTACAAATTTAGTTTCTTGCTTCTTTTGAAGCTACGCAAGAATATTCGATCTTCTTCTCTCAACTATTATTAACATTTAACACCTTTTTATAAATTTAAAAAAGCCTTTGAATTCACTGAATACGAATTAAAGCTATAGAGATGTATTCATGGTAAAAATAACCACAAAAATAGCAGATAATACTGCAGAAACCATAACGACCTTTTTGAAAAAGGAATACCTTATTTTTTTACATAACCCCAAATATAGCAAACGAGTGTTTTTCGGCCCTTTTTCAAAGATCACTCATTGGGCTAGTGTGACTTCACTGAAATTTTCAAGGCGGCAAGGCATGGCAAATATGTTCACGGATGGCTCGAAATTGGACGGAAGGGTTGGTGGAGGAGTATTCTGTAAGGAGCCTCCCATCAAACTTAAATTTAGGCTTCCGGGCCACTGTAGTGGTATACGCAATTAAGGAAGCGGTGGACTGGTTGCTTACCTCGGTAATTACCGTTAAGGAAGTAAATATTTACTTCGATAGCCAAGCGGCAATTAGGGCCTTGGGCTCGTTGTTTGTGCGTTCGAGATTGGTCGGAGAATGTCTGGCTAGTCTCCCTCCCATTTCGTCGCGAAATGAGAGAATTGGGGTTCCCTTAAGAACCTGTGGTCTGCTCCTGGAAAGATGGGCCTTGAGTCAACTCAGCGAGCGCTGGGCTAGTGTGCCAACGAGCAAGGTCGCGAGATCCTTCTGGCCACGGGTAGATCGGGGACGCGCGAGGGAACTCCTAAGGCTAACAAAGCCCTAGCTCTCGAATTTGGTGGGTATTCTTACCGGACATTGTCCGTTATGTGTTCATGCCGTGAGACTTGGGATTGCCTCAAGTCCGTCGTAAATTGCATGGTCTTCATCGCCTCTAATCTCAAGGCTCCTTCCTTCCCTTCTCCTTTCTCCTCTCCTCTGTATGGCATCATAACGGACGAATTTTCAATATTTGTCCAAGTGAGCCCTAAGCTAGGGCAGCCATTTAACCTAACCTAACCTAACCTAGCTCAATCATGCTTTTTCATTTTCGTTTTCTACAATAGGTCGGTCCCTCTACCTAAGCAAAAGAGAGTCTGTTGATATTTGTAACTCAAAAATGTGCCCTAAATTTGTTGCCTAGGATATAATTTGAATAACATTTTTTTTAAATAACAACTTGTTTTTTATTATTGATTGATAAGAATTTAAACTAAGTGGTTATCTAAATAGTGATTCATTAGAAAAAAAAATATAATTACCAATAATTGTCAACACTTCCCATGCACTATCGCAATGTCCAATCACGCTAACGCAATATTTCTAATCTCATCAGCTTAAGTGTTTTGACACCCTCGTGCACTGGGAATGTTTGAAAATACGGCATGAATGCTATTTAGGTACTCGAAATCTATACAAATGTACATACGTACATATTCCACTCAATCCACTTACGTGCTCACTATTTTCTATTTTTTAAGCAGGTTGAAGAATTGAAGAAGATTTTGTCTGTGATGAATATTCTACCTAAATAACACTTTTTGAGGGATGTGACGGGTGTGATTTTCGGTAGAAAACAGGTGTTAAAGGACAAAAAAATAGAATAAAAATAAAAAATTACGTGGAATATGCTTAGAAATGTATGTAAAAAATTAGCAAAAAAATACAAAAAACAAAAACTGCAAAAACAAAACAAAAAAAAAAACACAGACATTTTTGTTTTTTGCAAAACTCTCATCAAGGCCTACCCCAACGACTTATTCTCTTTCTGCTACTTTCTTATACAGCTGCCATTACTAACATCAAAAGCGCTTATCTCTCATTTAATTCCTTTTTTGTTTTTTTCTTTATTTGAAGGCAAAGAACCAGCCTTGCGTTCGTTCACCGAAATACAACAGTTACTCCAGCAAGGCAAGAAACGTGAGGTGAAGAGTATTCTGCGTGAGAATTCATGGCCTATCAATTCGCCCATACGTGCGCAGCTATGGCCGACGCTGTGCGCTCAACATCAGACGAAACAGAATATGTTGGATGGTTTCTATTGGGATATGGTGCATCAGGTGAGTGGTCAAATGAAATATTCAAATGCAATATATGTACGTGCAGGTATATGTTTGATGAAACGGACTACCAGTTATTCGAAACAAACTCAGATCCCTATAGAGTGTCAGGCGGACTAAGGAGAACTCGTTAGATATTAAATATTCTTACATTACGATGGTCAAAATAACAGGTCTACATGGTATTTTTTTGTTTCCGATGTACGGGGGCAGTTTTACTTTTTGCAGACTACGATTACCATAAAACGCGAGGATCTCATTTACGCGTTTTTGAAATGAGTATCTCTTCATGACCAAGTTTGCGTGAGCCTATAGTAACAACTGTCTGTAAAAAAACAGAAGTAATAAAAAAAATTAATAAATAAAAAATAAATAAACACAAAACGGACAATAAATACAAAAAAAAAAAAAAATAAACCAAAAAAGGCAAATAAAAAATCAAACAAATTTAACTAATAAAAAAAAAGATAAAAAAAAAATAAAAAAATAATATAAAAAAAGAATGAAAAAATAATGAAATGACAATAAAATTAAATAAAACATAAATCCAAGTAAATCAATAAAAAAAATTAATAGAAAAGAATATTAAGAGAAAAAAGAAATACAAAGAATTGAAAAATAAAAAATTGGTAAATGAAAAAATAGCTGAATAAAAAAAATACAAAAAAAGTAGATACAAAAAAATTGAAATTAAATAAAATATTACAAAAAAAAATGGAATAAATAAAAACAATAAAATAAATAAATATATAAAAACAAAGTTATGAAAAAATTAACTAATATATAAAAAAATGTATAAAAAAACTAAAAGAAAAAAAAAATTAAAAAAAAAAATAAAAAAAGAAATAAAAACGAATAATCAAAATATAATAAAATATCACAAAAAATAATAATAGATAAAAAAATTAAAGTAAAAGACAAATCAAAAAATTTAAATAAAAAAAATAAATTAATAAAAAAAAGTAAATTAATTAGAAAAGAAAGTAAAAATAAAAAATTGATAAATGAAAAAATACAAAAAAATTAAAATTAAATTTAATAATTACAGAAAGAAAAACTAAAATAAATAAAAACAATAAAATAAATAAATAAGTAATATATATAAAAACAAAAGTTATAAAAAAAGTAAATTAATATATAGGGTTTTCCAATAAGAGGAGTTATTTTGATATGTTGAAAATAAACGTTGTCAAAATCACCAAACCATCCAATTCCGGCCATAAAAAATCGTAAATCATCTCTCGATAGCGCAATCCATTCACCAATAACCTGTTATTGGAAAATCTTTTATAATAAAAAATTATTAAAAAAAATTAAATAAAGATTTATGAAAACGAATACAGGATTGCCCATATTCGACGGATCTTCAGCCATTTCGATGACTCTTTAGGCCCATTCCAATCGGCGAGGCTTGTCCGCAGGCAACAATCTTTGCGTCAATTGAATCTTATACGCGAATAAATGCAAATCAATGCGGATAATTCGTTGTAAAGTGGTCCGAGCAATGCCCAACTGCTGAGAACGGCGATTTTGGGATGTTCTTGGCGACGTCTCAACACTGGCCCGTACAAAAGCAATATTCTCATCCGATCGCCTTGGTCGGTTTTGATTTGGCCTCTTTGGATTAGAAAGAGCATCACCAGTCGAAACTGGTGTTCTTAGAAGGCGCACTTTTCACATTATTTAATTTTTTATACGCACGTTGAGTTTTCACAATTGACTTCTTTTGTTGAATGTTAATTTCAACAATTTGAGAGCGCTAACGTGGCGTGTACTGTTCCATGGTAAAAATCTGCTTGGACTGACGCTTTCAACGCGGTATGTCATTAAGCGATCTGACGCCTCTGGGGCCCGTCGAATATTAACAACCCTGTAAAAAATATATTAAAATATCACAAATAATTGCTTTGAAAGATTTACCTCACTTTTGATTCACGAGATTGCGTGTTTGAATAAATAAATAAAAAACTCTTCATAAGCCATTTATGTAGGAGTTGCAGAGTTGTGCTAGGCAAATAACGCAACCAATAAAACATAACTCACTTCTCATATTGAATGCCCTTCTAAACAATGTTTCCTTACTTCTCTTTTTCACTTTCACAGGTCTTTGGCACAACGGAGCTCTCTGAAAAACCGATCATGCTACCAGCCTTCGTCGATCCCGCTCACTGTTTAACCTATCACCTTACACGCACCGGGCGCGCCGTAGCCGATCGTATTGTGAATGTACTAGGCTACGATTGCCCCGATATTACGTACAGTCCAGTATTGTATCCGATTACATCGATTCTTTTGCATTTCATGTCGGGTGAGTACGAAAAATGTAAATATGTAAATAAATACTTACACCTATAAAGAGAGCAGTCACAAGTATGTACATATACATACATACATATGTATCATTTGAGTGCTGAGATAATGAGAAAGCGCTCGTAGTGAACTTCTCCAATTTGCAATGAAATTTTCTGGTGCACGAGAATTATCTACCTGTAAAACGGTAGCCATAAAACAGTTTTTATAAAAAATAGTTTAGCTTTTTATAATATTGTATGGTTGTTGTCATACTCAGCAAAAATCGTATTTAATAAACAAATTTTTACACGGTTTGCAAGAAAATTAATTTGTTCCTTTTTCCACATTGTTATTTTTGCCTTTTATTATTTTATTGTAGCTGCTTGAATAATTCACGTTTTCGGAGCATTTTACACAGCTGCTGTTGCCTGTTGTTGTTTATTTTGTCGAAACGTTAAAATTAGTTTTACAAATATTTAACTGTTTAAAAATACTTTCCTCTGTGTAATTTGTATAAATTACAAGTACTTGGGGGCAGTAAAGTTTCTTTTGTTAATTTAGCGCTGTTTACGATTTTATATCTGTTATTTACTTTTAAGTTTGAGTGATTGTTTACTTAAATGGAGCACATACATTTTGTGTATGCTGTATATCTGTACGCTACAATCTTGTAAGATTTAAAATACTTACATGTATGTATGTACATTTGTAGTTTGCATCATTCGATAGTTCCTCAAATTTTGCTTTCCTCTCTGAATTTAAATTAATTATCAATTGCCTGTGAGAATTTTTCGTTAGCTGAAATTTGTTGTAATTATTTGCCTTGCAAGTAGATTTGTGTGTATGTAGATGGAGGGGTATGTTCCAAGAGGAGCGACACAAATTACCGTAACTAAGTTAGTGAGAGAGGTCAGGTGAATAATAGCAGCCTTTTTAATGCCTGATGTGAATCAGAAATAAAAAAAATTAAAAAAATTAAAACAAAATTCATAAAAAAGTCAAAAAAAAAATAAATAAAATAAAAAAAAATTAAAAAAAATTAGGTGTTAAAAAAAAACAAAAAAAAAAAAAAAAATTAAAAAGTAAAAATAAGAAATTTAAAACATTTACACAAGAAAAAAAAAAGCCAAAATGGGTATGCAGCGATCGTTCTGCATAATAACCCGCAAAACTCGATCATGTGAAGTTTCAAAAGATAAACTGAAATGTGTCTTGAAATACTTATCAGTGGGTTTTTATACATAACTCTTAATTGAAGGACGAAAAGCGTAGTGTTTTTTTAGTTTGCGCTGAAAATCTTAAAAATCTAGTAATGAACCGATCGTTTTTCCTTGGTCGTTTTTAGTTCATCGATAATATTAATTTAAACTTAAAACTGAATCTGTTTTCCTAAACTTAAACTTAATTATTTTGCATTGAAAGCTTTAAAATTTCAAGCCTTACTAAATGTGTGCATTTTGCCTGCTTTTTTTTCTCTTTATCTTGTTTACTTACTTAAGTGCACTCATTTTTAATAACTAAAATAAAAGATCTCAGTAAATAAATCTTTAACTTTCTTCTACAACTAAATGTTTTTGTTTAAAAATTCAATGAGGTAAATTTATTTGTTTTTACCTTTTTTTACCGTTTTTACTTTTTTTTGCAACCGAAGCTGAAGGCTTTTGTTAAATTATTATTGTTTTTTTTCCTTGATCATTCCTCTCGGGGGCATAGCGCGTTGTTGTTTTCGCACTGTCCCATGAGATGTCGGTATCTGCTAGTTCGCGCACCATCGACCTTCTCCAAATGTTTTTTAGTCGACCGCGACCTCTGCTCCCTTGCGGGTCCCAGTCCAGTGCTATTCTCGTGATGGTATCTGGTGGTTTTCTCAATGTGTGACCTATCCAACGCCACTTTCTTCGTTCGTTAATCTCCACAGTGCGTCGTTACTGATTTGCTAAATTATGTCCATGGCACACAACTTTGTTGTTTTTTTAAAGCTTGAAATAATATATTTTACCCTAAAAACTAGAGTTTCTTCCATAGATATTTTTAAGAGAAATTTTTGCTCTACCACCAGGAGTTTTTGGTGAAAAGCTCAATGAAACACAAAATTTGTTTACCGACAAAGTGAAAAATTGTAAGTGTTTCCTTAGAAACTTGTTTTTAGCGAAAGATTAAAGCTGTTTCCTAAGTATTCATTTTTTTACAAGAATTTATATCTTTTTTGTTCGCATAATTTTTGATTTTGTTTAGAGTTTTCCTAGATTTTTTTCTTAAAATTAAAGTTTGTTCCATAAAATAAATCAAAAAACATACAAAGATGATCGGAAGGAGTTGCCGGCCCGTTTGGCTATTTAAACACAGCTAAAAATTTCACCACATAAAAAAATGTATTCTAAATTGATTTAATTTAGTTTCAAATGGTTTTGGTGTGGTGAAGTCGGATTTTACTGGAGGAACGAACCAGGATTGCAGTTTCTTGTCTTTAAACGTTCTTTATATAAATTTTTAATACAAAATAAAAAATCAATAATTTTCGTATACAATCTTTTATACATAAAAATGAATGTTTGACTGTATGTTATCGATGAACTCAAAAACTACTGGAGGGATTATTATAAAAATTGGAATATATATGTATGTATTTTTCCACGAAGAAGGTTTGTAGAATATGCTCATTGATGCCACTCGCCAGGTGGCGCTGCAGAGTAGCAACTTCTGCCCCGTTCAACCGATTGTCATAAAAAAATGCTTTAGAATTAATTGAATATTTGTGCACTGGTTTTTTTTTAAAGTTACTTTTCTTAATTTTGTTTTTGTTGTTGGCGGAGCAACGCTGTTTTCATGATATAGATGTTGGTTAAAAAAAAAACTAAAGTTTCTTTCGAATAATGAAAGCTTTTGTTTTTTATCACATATTATTTTAAAAAGACTACAACAACAAGAAACCAAAAACAAAAAAAACAATAAGTGGTTTCATACCGTCATCTTTTAGTTCTAAATTATCAAAGCTACGGTCGTGAAGATGATTTCCAATCGAAGTCGATATATCGACAAATAAATAATTCCAAGAATTCTATTTGTTGTTTTATTGTTAAATTGGCCTTGAATTCACAAAATAAAAATTTGAAAACAAATATATGGAGGCCGTTAAATACTCTAATAATTGGTTTCCAATAAAGGATGTAATTTATTGGGTGTTTGGTCTGCTCCTCCTGCCCCACTATTTGTGGTTTGCGTCTTGAAGGTTTTTCCATAAGTGGAGGTACCTACAACTTGAAGCCTCCTCCGAACGGCAATTGGTTTTTTCATTAAAACCTTCTTTAATAGCAGAAATGCACTCAGAAGCTTGCCATTGTCTGCCGAGGGCTGATCGCTATTAGAAAAACAAAAATTGGCAAAAAATGTAATTAGTTTTTGTAGTATAAATTTTTCAATAGAACAAATTTTTTTTAACTGTTATGGAATACGGCTGTCGATGTCAATTAAATGATTTCTGAAAATTTAGGCTCTACTTCATTCACTCCTTAAAATAAGCGGGTTTTTTGATTCTCATACAATTTTATTGAATCTATGTACAATACGTATGTGTGTATGCAGGTTCATACACTCGTTTACTTGAACTTATTAGTGCTCCTGCGTTCTCCTCTATCACCACCTATAGCAATACGAGCACTTTGTTAATAGAAAACTACAATAAAATTCAAGAAAGTTGGGCTCGCACTTTTTCGAGTTTCATTTGGAGAAAACTGGTTTTCAAACCACTTTCCACTGCACTGTACCTATGTATGCTTGGCTATTTTGTGTTTTTGTTTTTTCCGCTCTCGCACAATCATTTTTATTCTATATTAATATTTATTTTTCACTTGACAGCTTAACATCGTTCAGATTTTATTTGTACTCTTTTATTATATCAATGAAAAAAAAAACAAAAAAAAAACTAAACTCTCAGTAGAACTATTCGCTAATCATTAAAAGTTGCAAAGTTACACTTTGTTAGTTATTTTATAGGGGCCTAAGTAGTGGAGAGTGCACCGATAAGGAGCACATAAGGATGTATGTATGTATGTATGCACTCATGCGATATGAGCCATTGCTTCGCCAGGTCCATGGTCTGCTTGCTTGCTGCTGCGCTTCATTGACACGATTCCGATTATAATTTTCTATTATTAAACTATTTTTTTATTAATTAGTAATAAATGCACACAATTAAATTGTTTACTAGACACACACTACACGCACATAGAGTCAAACATATCTGCATTGGTCCAATTGAAATGAGATTACCGAACAATAGTCTTCGCGCTCGCTTGAGGTAACGGTCCATTACATATTATAATGAGCACGCCAACAACTGCAACCGATTGACCTCCTCTATCAGGGTCTCTCCTTGTTGTTTAGAAATACCATACACGTACATATGTGTATTTTTAAACGCCACCTACGGCACCTGTTCATTGTTCACTGTGCTCTTAAATCGTCGATTGTCATTTCTTATCATAAAAGCATTCATGTGACTTTGCACAGATGTATGTTTGTGTGTGTGTGTGTGTGCGCGCTCATACATATATATTTGTTGGTTTATTAGTTGGTAGACGCATACATCATACATATTTGCAAGTGAGCGCATGTACGTATGTATGCCTGTGTTTGCTAGCCAATTAAAGAGGCATTTCAATCAGCAGAGAGATATCAGCAAAACAACAAGATAATACAACAACAACAACAAAAGGCACGAGTTCCTATATGTAAGTGTTTTTATTCCGCCACATATTTTTTGTATTTACGCTACATAAACAAGGAACAGATGTCTTCAGAAAAAATATTCTCGAAAGCTTTGTACATTTATACGCTAATACTTATGCATGTATGTGTGTGATGAGTTTGAGAAATACCGGAAATTTTGTGTATAGATCAACGCTGCCTGTGATTACCTTACAACATTTTAAATTGCAAACTGTCTACTTGTGATTAATTTTTGTGAATTTTCTCAAAAGCTAATGAATTCACAATGGTGCTGCAATTAAGTTGGAGGCATTCAATTGTACGACCCTACTGTGCTTTCACAGATCTAAATGCTGCACAAGGGTTTGCAACAAAAATATTCCCCCGTATGCGCTCAAGTTTTTTTTTTCACGTACAAATATTTACAAATAAATATAAATTTATTTTTCTGTCCACATACGTTGCCTCTATGCGAGAGCAAATTATAATTGTTTTTTATTTTTTTTTTTGCGAAAGTAGCCATCACCTGAATGACTGACTGCCTGCTCTTCTACACATACCTGAATACAGTCATACATACATACATACACACATACACCTATAGTAACATGTCTAATAGCAGCCCCCTTGCTAATAGTGAAAATTGACTTTGACTAGCCAGGAAAATTGAATTAAATTACATACGTTAATTGACTCAATGAAGTAGCAACGAGGCTTGCATACCTACCCCTGTTCAAAGTGTGTGCATGTATGTGTGTGTGTATGCAGTGCGCTCCTATTGACATTTTTGATTTTCACAAATATAATCAAACTGTCATGTCAAAGCAATTAACGCTTACAGTGTAATGTAGCCGGCTCTCAAAAGTTATAGCCCATATCTATGTGAGTGTGTGTGTGCGTGCATAAATACATAGGGATATCCACATAAAGCACTTTACTTAGCACTTGAGATGAGGAGCTGAGAAAATCATAAACTGAGTTATTGATTTAAAAATTAATTTCTATTCCGAGCTGCATTTAATGTAATTCGATTTGATTGCTTGTTAAATGCTTTGTCAAATACGCATAAGATTACCTATTTTGAGCTGGATTGCTTACACTTTTTGCGAAGTGATCTGCTTCGAATTTTTTCATTACTTTACTTTTCATGCATTATTCGTTATAAACTCAAAAATATTAAATAAAATTTACAGAAGGTCTTTTGAAAATTTGAATCCCTGAAATGTTTGCTATTCTGCTCGTTGTAGGCAGTCGTGCAGTGCTGAATGCAAATATTCGTGCGGGTATCAGAACATTAATTATTGGTATTGCAGGAAGAAAAAATTCTCAAAAATCAGCGTGATTTGCTGATCCTTGAAACTTGCGCTTTATTGTACCAAAATTCAATGATTTACTACTCAAACTGCATACCCGCAATTTTTCTAAAAAATGTTAGTAAAAAGTTTGAAAGTTTGGTTATACAATTTTGGAAACTTAGCCTTATATGGTTTTTGTTCTCAAAACTTCTCAATATATGGTGTACATTTTCTTTTAACGTTGACTGTATATATGTACAATAAAAATATGTAAATGCTCATCCTTTAGCAGTTGATATTACATACAAACATTCGTTGCCCATTCACTCGACCTGAACACTGCCCACACAGCTTTTCTCATGCTTATATGTATGTGTGTGTGTGTACATATGTACCTCACAAATTCAATTTGCCTATTGTGAAAATGTTTAACCAACGGATGCCATAAACTTTACTCGTATTTGATGTGCGTCAATCAAAAATTCATGAAAATGCCTACTTTCAGTTCTCACCGCAGCAACCATTGCGCCAACGTTCCACCTGCGCATAAGCGGAATGTATACCCTGCCGGGATATCCGGTGGTACTGAACTGATGCGCTTATAGTGAATATAAATCCATGATTAGATTGTGATGCTTCTCTTTTCGTTTGCAAATTTGGGGAATTTTTCGTTCAGCCCATTTTTTCGATTGTGTTAATTATTGTCTATAAATTTTTTTTTATAAATTCTATAAATTTCGAATCTAATAATGCTCGTTATTTTGATTTCCATCGAATTCTTAATTCATAAAAGTGTTGATCCTGAGTTGTTAGAATAAAAAAAAAAACTGTTTCCATTTTACTCAGAATTGAAAGAATCAACCCGAAGGAGCATACGGAACTAGGCCATTTTGTTTCCAAACCGATTTGGCACGCACAACAGGCCCGAGGATTTATAAGAAAGAAAACAAGTTTTTAATTTAGGTCACGTTGAAATCGTGAAATCTCATAGAGATTTATAATTTTAAAAAATTAGTCCTACAATAAGTAAAACACGGTAATTTAAAAAGATTTTCTTTGGAAACTCTTGGTGACGAAATGTATTTTCCTACTACAGGGTGGCGCACGAATCGTGCTACAAAAACAAAACGTAATAACTTTTTTTCTAATCAATGTATTTAACTTTTTGTTTTTTTATTGTATAGATAATTCAATTTTATTTTATGTAACTAATTAGTTTTGAAAATAATAGAACGTAAATGACCTCCATGCTCATTCACGCATATGCGACACCTGATGAGAAAATTGTTCATTGCGCACTGAAGGGTTGAAGTCGGGATCGCCTCAATTATTGTTGTGATGGAATGCTTCAATTCAGTCAAATTACATGGTTTTGCTTTATACACCTCTTGTTTGAGATAACCCCATAAAAAAAAATCTGGTGCAGTGAGGTCAGGTGACCTTGGGGGCCAGCGGAAAGTGGAATTTCTGGATATCAATTTATTTCTAAATTTTCGTTGGAGCTCCTCCATAACCGGTCTGGCTATATGTGCAGTTGCTCCATCTTGCTGGAACCAAATGCTGTTAAAAGGGATACGTCTTCGCCGCAGTTCTGGATAAAAAAGCTCCTTCAACATGTTTAAATTACGGTCCCCATTTACAGTCGCTGTTACACCATTTTCTTCGAAGAAGTATGGCCCGACAGGTGCATACCTTGATGAAACTGCGCACCACACTGTGACTCGTTCTGGGTGCAGTTCCATCTCATGGAGTATTTGCGGATTTGATTGACTCCATATACGGCAATTTTGCTTGTTTACATTGCCGTTTAGATCAAAATGGGCCTCATCAGACATAAACAAGCAATTTATGAAGTTGTTGTCTTCTTCGGCCATTTCAATAATTTTTTGGCAAAATTTCAGGCAAATAGGCAAATCCAGAGGGTTTAATTTGCTTGTGATTTGAACTTTGTACGGAAAAAAGTTTAAGTCATCATGAACTATCCGCTGCAATGACCGTCTGCTAACTCCAATTTGCGCCGACAAGTTACGAGTCGAAACTCTTGGATTTGCCTGAATTGACGATGCTACAGCCGCGATTGTGGCTTCGACCCGAACATGGGGATCTCGATGGTACGGTCTGCGTGCGGTGCTTCCAGATTCAGCAAACATGTTCACCAGCCTCATAATGGTCCATCTGCTCTGGGGAGTGCCGCCAAACTCCCGCCTAAATTCCCTTTGCACGGAAATGATGGACTGCAAAGCATGGTACCGCTGCACTATCCAAATCCTCTTTTCGGTATCCCAAGCCTCCATTTTTGTAAATCTAAATACTAATCTGCAAAATAAAAAAAAAAAAAGCCGATTACTCACACAGAAAAAAAGTTATTACGTTTTGTTTTTGTAGCACGATTCGTGCGCCACCCTGTATTTAAGAAACATAAAAACAAAAAAATCATTTAGTAAAAAATTTAATTTCCGAAATAAACTCGGAGAAACTGATTTACTTGTATTAAAATATGCGTATTTTTTAGTAGTGTAAAGTTGTACATATATGGCGGCCACCGTAGCCGAATGGGTTGGTGCGTGACTACCATTTGGAATTCAGAGAAATGAAAAAAATTAAGAAGAACTTGTTTGAAGTGAAACTTCTTAGGCGTCGATGGGCGAGCGAGAAAAATTTCAACGCCATGCAACGCTTTGGGCATTTTCGTTCCGCGAGAGAGAAAAGATGTACCGTAGAGGAAAAGGAGAGAGAGAGCTATACCTTATATATCTTAGATACACTTTAGGCTGAGTTTTTCCTTGTGGTTGCTAATTTCAAGTGAGAAATAACATTGCCTACTTTTTACCGCTTGTTTGTTGGTGCGAACTTGTAGGAAATATATTTTTGGTGCCTACTTTTTGGCGTTATATTTCTTTGCTGCCTACTGTTTGGGGTGTTTTTGGTCCCAATTTTTTGGCGTTGTTTTTTGGTGCCTACTTTTTGGCGCTTATTTCCGTTTCCTGGCTAGTGCTTGTGCGTACTATAAAGTGCTATCCATTCCGGCGTCGGATTTATTAGTACTGCCTTGCGGTAATTTGTGCCGTTGCTGCGGTCCTGGAATCGCTGCGTCTGTGCGTTGTATAATTGCTCATATATATACTAGGATACTAAAGGATACTAATAAGCCATTTTCATTTGCTAATTTAACTTGTTTTAACCCTCCGTTGGACACCTTTTTTAAAACCTTCAGTTGGCCTTTGTCCTGACCTTTTTTCGTCCTGTTCGAGGATGCTTTTTAAAAGGTTGTATCTATAAATCGATAGAAAATTAAATTTTAGGAAGCTTTGTGGAAGCTCAAATCATTAGCTATAATAGAAATTGTGTTAAATTCACGTCCAAAACCGAAAAAGTCTGGCCAAACCCGATTGCCCAACGGTAACCCTCCGAAGGTCTACAATAAAGTCGCTACTCGCTCTCTGTAAAGTCTCCTAATGTAGTGCGTTCTAAACGTCGAACGTCGACATGATTTTTTCGACGCTGTTTGTGAGCTATCACAAATTGCTGCGTTACTTCGGTCACAGTTGGTGCGTCAAGTGCACGATAAAGGTCGCTATTCTTTATGTGGAGTGATGCGTTTACTATGCTCCATAGGATTTTGCTTTGCAGACGTTGGATAGGGGTGATGTATTTTTGGCTAGGGCATCCTCAGAATTGTATACCGTAAATTCAAACCGGTCTCAGTTTTGGTTTGCTTAATGTTTGCCTTTGATGCTTTAATACTTTGAAGAAAAATGTCGCTACAATGCAACTCAGAAATTTGTTTCACTGGTCCATTTGTTTCACAGGCACATGAATTAGGAATACTAATTTGAATAGGCTACAAACAACAAGAATGAAACCAATTTCAAAATTTAAATGCTCAGATGCACAGCTTACACCCATCCATATTTGTGGTTTTATGAACTCATATGCATTTTTTTTTACTTGTAGAAAATTTATTGCGCCATCCAATTTGAAAAACAATTTATAGACTCACTTATGAATATCGCACTTAGTGTCCACTTGCGATGTGATCATCGCATTAAAACTGCAACTCAATAGAGTTGTAAGCTGTTTGTTTATGAGTCAAATAAATAGGCTTCGCTTTATTTTGCTTTGCTGTGAAGCGATTTGTAGGCAGGTAGTCGCAGCGCTGGCGGACCCTACGACAGTTTTGCAATTAATATGCAATAAATGTAAATATGGAAAATGTGTGACGAGTGGGTGTGTCACTTGTTTGGAATTAATTCGCAATTGAATAAGTAATTCATGCCTACATGCATGCCAATGTGCTTCTATAGCACTTTATCGAATTTTTTTCTCAATACCCATTGACTTTTGAAACAGGTTTTGCTCACTGCTTGCTTGTTATTGTAGTAAAGGAAAATTTTTCAATTTAATAGCATAAATTTGCATAAATCAACATAGTAATAAGGAATTATTGTAATGCGTATTATATTTCTAGTGGCATGGCAGTGGGTGTTTTTAAAAGCTATGATTTCAAGTAAAGCACAAAAAGCAATAAATTTCCATTATTTGGAGCTTAAAATTTCTACTTGTTATTCTTTTGCAAATAATAAATATTAAAAAATAATAATAATCACAAAATTTAAAGTAGGTATACGATTTTACCATTTTTTTAATTTTGTCTGTCTGTTTGTAAGCGTTTACCTCCGAAACGGATGAACTGAATTTGATGTAGCTTTCAGAGTTAGGTACCGCAGCTTTCATTGAACCAACCTGTGGCCTTAATGTATCTAACAACCCTTGTTAGTTTTAAATTGGCTACTTCTGCCAAGTTATTCAATAAAATTTTTTTCTAGAATAGTCAACCTTCTACCCAGAGCCATGCACCCGCATAGAACGTTCTATAGTCTCTTCCTCAGTGTCGCTAAAGCTTCTGCAGTAGTCGTCTGTAGGGAGCTTCCAGTCTGCCTGCCTATAAGATGGCGTGTTTGTCTATTAGTAGTTTATAAGCTGCTAGAGGCATAGGTATGATATTTTTTAATGGTAGGGTGGTGAAAATGGTTGAAGTGCCAGTCTAGCATTCCTCAAGTAGCACTCAAGCGCCGTTTTGATATCCTTATGAGACCTTCAACAGGAAGATATCTACAGTCAGCTGTTGATATAATGAAGGAGATTGATTGGATTCAGTTTGTTGCACTACCCCAGGCTTTCGAAGAAAGGAGCGCTAGGGAGTAGTGACCTTAATCGTCTAGCTGCCAAACCCGAAGTGCTCAAACAGAGAAAGTGCTCAACAGTCTCCTTTTCTGAAAGGTCCCCACAGCTTCTACAATGGGGGTTAAATGGTAACCCTAGCTTTTCCGCGTGTGTGCCGATCGTCCAATGACCGGTAAACACAGCTACGAGTTTTGAAATTGAATGGCGAGGAGTCCAAAGAACTTTCTGAGTCCTCCGTATATTGTACTGGAGCCAAAGGGGTTTCGAAAAAGCATATGAAGAAGTAGAGCTCTATCTTTTCTGCGCTTTCTTGAGAAATAATTTGTGCAGTTCCCCTTTAACAACTGTCAAGGGGATGCCGATGCCCGGGTAGGAGGTCTCTAAGGCCAATTCAGTCCCCTTCCTGGCAAGCTCATCCTGTCCTGGAACCCAGATTAGAGAAATGTTCCCTGCACATCCCACATATTTGATCTCCTTCTAACAGGAGTTTACTAGTCTGGTTCTGTACCATGGCGTCGTTAAAGCCTTGATCGCGGCTTGACTATCGGAGAAAATGTTAATATCTCCCTCGCTCCCGCGTTCCCTAAGCATTTTGCATGCCAGCAGGATCGCAAAGACATCTGCTTGAAAAAACACTAGCAGTATTCGGCAGTTTAAAGGAGATAGATAAATTGGCTGATTTAGAGAAAACCCTTGCTCCGACTCCCGATTCCATCTTGGAACCGTACAATGAGCTATACTTTTGTAGAAAAATAATGAGCATTCAAGAAAAAAGAGAAAAGAGGTCTAAACGTAGAAATGCCCTCATTTTGTCGCGGGATTTATGTCGAAATGTGTCTTCTTGGGATAGCCACTTTAATCTTACCTAACCTAACCTAACTTACCTTGGCTGGTGGCTTGCGTGATCTTCTACATTTAAAAATTTCTTCTTCAAATGGAATTTGTGTAAAGAGGCTTTTTATATCAAATTTGAAATCTGTTTTTTGGTCTTTCAGTAAACACTTTATATTGAATTAGATTAATAAGCAAATAACAGTTATTAAGTGGCAACAATAGTTGTGCAAATATGGCGTATCTTCGTGCAAATAACTGATTTCGTGCCTACAAATATAAGACCTCAATTACTGATTACAAAGTGGGCAATTATTATAGGCACAATTGTAAATACAAATCAAATGATGGCAAAAACAAATGTGGAAAAAACTACAATCACGAGTAAACAAAATTCGCCTGATAACTCAGATGTCGGGGTATGCCTGAGCAGCTAACAAAAAGAAAAGGTAAAGCAGTTTATTTAGCGGTGCTCACCCTTTGTAACATTTCTGCTTTTTGCTAGCGTATTTTTTTGTGTATGTGATTTTGAAAAATTAGTTCAAAATCGAATGGCAAATTGTGTTTGTTCCTATCCAGTTCGTTCAACTGGTTTTGGGTTTAAAAGTATTTCTTACGTGTCGTCGGCAGGAAAAAATCGGTGCCATCTTCTTTGGCATTGGAAAGCAGAATCCGAGTAGGAGAAAAAGTTGTACCACTTTGCTTTTGAAGCCGAATTGGAATGCACAACAGGCCAAGCCAGCTTCACTTATGGACAAAATAATAGAATTATGAGATGTTGACTACAGTTATGACTACTTTTCTCTTGTTTTTTTAATTTTCATAAATTTTTTATAATTTTATTGAGCTCATTCGCAATAAATATAATTTACATAAAAGTTTAAAACTTTGTATAAATTTATAAAAATTCGAAACTTTTCCATCAAGCCTTTTAAGCAGAATTAAAAAATAAAAAATGTTGATATATACATATATATATAATTGGCGCATACACCCTTTTTGGGTGTTTGGCCGAGCTCCTCCTCCTATTTATGGTGTGCGTCTTGATGTTGTTTCACAAATGGAGGGACCTACAGTTTGAAGCCGACTCCGAACGGCAGATATTTTTATGAGGAGCTTTTTCATGGCAGAAATACACTCGGAGGTTTGCCATTGCCTGCCGATGGGCGACCGCTATTAGAAAAATGTTTTTCTTAATTTTGGTGTTTTCACCGAGATTCGAACCGACGTTCTCTCTGTGAATTCCGAATGGTAGTCACGCACCAACCCATTCGGCTACGGCGGCCGCCCATTATACGCCCATTAAATTTTGGTAAAATAAAGCAAGTATGATAGATTACCGTGTTTGGCCAATCTACTATGATGAAAAACGAAAAATGAGCAACCTCCACATTACTGGGTACTCGGCAGCAGAATTCTGCCCGCTCGCAATCAGTCGTTGTTCAGAGAACAATGAAACAGCATGAGCGAAGACTCTGTTGATTTTTTCGTATATCACCAACACAAATCCTTGTTTCTTTTTGATAATTTTTCACGCTTTTTCTCCGTATAAAAACAAAAACTGTCGTGTGTTCGTTATATGGAGGGAATGCGCAACACCTTCTGGCGGGTGAAACTATTAAAAGTTCACGAGAATTTTGGGGTACTTTAAACTTGCATTTTATTATACTAAAGTTTACTGCGTAAAACTGCGTACTCAAATTTTTTCGAAATATTCTGATTAAAATTGTTTTATTTTTAGATTACATTTTTAGGAATTTTATAAATCTATCATCAAGCTTGAAACTTACATTATTATGGTCTTTGTTATAGAATGAAGTATATTTTCATAAAAACTAAAAAAAAATAAATAAGTACATCGTCCAAATTTGTCAAAGTGTGGTGCCTCTATAAGAATGTCGGGGGGTGTTTGATTTCTGGTTCTTAGGGCGCTTTTTTTTTAACCTTCCTACGGTCTTCAAATTAACTGACGCGGTCGGACTTCGGGTCAAATTTGACATAATACTATATTTTCAAGGTTTATACTTGGTTTTTGATTATTTTTACTGTTAGGTTGTTTTCCATTAAATGGGTATCTTAAATAAAAATGAAAATCCAAATATATTTATTCCATTATCATATTTTTTTATTAATATACAATATTTATGAAAATTTTTATTTTATTTTAATGTGAAAAATACAAACTTTAACAAAAACGTTTATTCAATAACAAAAAGATATTCATGAATAACGAAAACTTTAAATAAAAAGTGTATTTCATTAAAAAGAAATAAATTATTTCAGACAGTTTGTACACAAAGTAATAGTTTTAGAATGTTGTTTACATATATATTTATTACAAATGTCGCAAACTAATCCTGTTTTGTTATCAGTTTTTGGGCATAGTTACATCGACTTCTTTTAGTTATTTTCTTTTCCGACGTGTTTCCAAATTGACCTGATGATGATGGTTGTGCATCCAGTTGAGAATCCTTTCGTATTTTTTTGGCAATTTCAAGTGAAAAATGTGCTCGTGGTAAAGTTTGTCGCTTTTTTATATAGGGTATTACGAGCTGCATACCAAGGTTTTCCAAGTAAAAACGGCGCTTTGTAACACAGCCCTCTTTCCAGGTGTGGTTAGCGGATTTGAATAAAACGAAAGCGTTATAAGCTGAAATGTCGATTATGTTACTAAACACTACTTGAGGCCACCGTTTTGTCATTCGTTTGCAAGTGTAGCCGCTTACAGCTTTGTCCAATGTGTCTACACCACCTTTACTTTTATTGGAGTCCAGTATTATTTCTGGCTTTTTATCCCGACGATTACTAATTTTTGAATCATGGTGTAGAGTGCTAAGTAGAATCACAGCTCTATTCTTCTTAGGTATGTACGAAACGAGAGTTGTTTGTTCGGTAAAAGCGAAGATTGACGAATTTAGTGGTCTTCTTTTTATGTTCACTAAGTCTGGTGGTAGTTCGAGCTTGTTTTTGCGTATTGCTCCTACTATCGTAATACGTTTCTCCAATAATTTTTGTGCCAATTGATAAGACGTGAAAAAATTGTCGGTTGTGAGGTTATGTCCTTTTAGCCCTTCAAATCAATGAAATCAAGAACAACACGCATGCCTTGATTTTTTTCGGGGGTTCTTCCGATTGCTTTGCCAGTGTAAGGTTGGATGTTCCAAACATAGCTCGTTGTTGAATCACAAAGTACCCAAAATTTGATTCCATACTTTGCAGGCTTTGCTGGCATGTACTGGCGGAATGGACATCTTCCTCTGAAAGCTACTAATTGTTCATCGATGGTCACGTTTTCCGTTGGATTGTAAAGCTTAGGTCATATCTCAACCCATTGATTCCACAAATCACGTATAGGAGCAAATTTATCCAACGATCTTCGTTCACTTCGAGTTTCCCGGTTGTCGAACCTAATCACTCTCGATATTTTTTTGAAAGTCTTCAAAGGCATAGTTGCAGCGAATATTGGTCTTCCGGTTTCAGGGTTCCAAAGACTTTCACAGCTTTCGTTATTTGATCGAAAAACGCCAGCTAATATTAGCAATCCAATAAATGCAAATAGTTCGATGTTTTCAATATCCAGCCATTCTTCACCGTATATTCGTTTTCCCTCATTCGCAAAAGGTCATGAAAAATATGACCGAACGTTTTGGAACCAAGTCATATTTTCTGATGAGTGTAAGTTCAGTATCTGTGGATCTGATGACCGTGAAAAAGTTTGGAGAAAAGTTAACGCGGAATTGGATCCATACAATATGACCGGCACTGTGAAGCATGGAGGGGGCTCTGTGATGGTTTGGTTATGTATGGCTGCGAACGGGGTTGCAAACTTGGTATTTATCGGAAATATTATGGACCGATATGGTTATTTAAATATTTCGAAAAATAATTTAAAAGAAAGCACTACGAAATTGGGCCTTGGAGGAACGTTTATCTTCCAGAAGGACAATGACCCCAAACACACATCCAACATTCTACGAGAGTGGCTGTTATACAATGTGCGAAAACAGCTGAAAACACCCCCACCAACCCAATCGAACATTTATGGGAACATTTAAAGCGACAAATACGTAAACATCCGATTAGAAATAAGGAACAACTGAAAAGCGTCTTTCAAGAGGAATGGAATAAAATACAAAATACATGGAATAAAATACAAAATACAATTCAAGAGGAATGGAAAAAAATTCAGCTGTAACTGAAAACTTGGTGAAATCAATGCCATCACGACTTAAAGCGATTGTAAAGTCTAATTGTTATCCTTCCAAATACTAGGATTTGATTTTAATTATGTTTTCGATTTCACAAATTAATAATTTGATGAACTGTATACTTACTTTTGAGACATGAATTTTTATAAAGTTTAATATAAAAAGCTATAATTTTGTTTCTTTTTAAAATTTTGTCATTATTTGGATCAAATATGACTTTTGTATTTCATTCATGTAAATAAAACACAATTTTGTTATAACTTAGGTTGTTTGAAGGAATCGATTGGGGGAAAATTGAAAACGTGTCCGGTGTATACTTACTTCTGTTACTAACTGTATGTAATTTTGTAGTCGATTGAATTTTGTTATAGCAAAGTGCCATTTTCAAGTGGCTTAAAAATTGATTTTTGGCAATTTTTTCTGATGACGGTGTTGGCTGTTTTCCTCCATAAAACGAATGCTCGAATTTGAATTTTGCAACTTGTGAAATTAAACTTCGTTGTCACTTAATTTTAATTTTAATTAAATTTAAAAGAGCGTCGCGGCTCCCTATGCATATTTTATGCTTTATTCTCAATTCAACTCCACCACAAGAAGCCCACGCTGTTGTTGGGGAGTGCCAATAAAGCGGAAAAGCAAACAGTCTACTTGTTGCATTGCAATCTATGATATTTAAAAAATTTCAAAATTGCATGAGTTGTGACTAATGAAGCAAAACTGCATTTTAAACGCCAATTAAATATAATTTTTTTTTTTTTTTTTGAAAATTTCCAATTGCAAATTGGATTTTATTGCGCAGCTGCTGTGTCATGCGCCCTCTACAAAGTATATCAATGTGTGCTTCCATAAAATCAACTCAACTATTCCTACTTTATTTATTATTCACATTGATTTTGTTTTGATTGCATCAACTGATAAGAGTAGTGGAGATAGCACCTGACCGGCTTCGACCAGTTTGTGTTGATTGTAAATACCCATTTACATACTAGCTTATGTGTTTTTTTTTTTTTTTTTTTTTTTTTTTTTTTTTTTTTTTTTTTTTTTTTTTTTTTATGGAGGTGGCACAAAGCATTGAAAGCCGAAAAGTGTGAGACTTGCCTTTCGGCTCACCCACTAAAAACCCACCCCAGCTCCGTTTCCCTCCCGCGGGACAACCGTTAAGTAGTACTTCACGGAAGGGGGAGCGGCCTATTGCCTCTTCATGAAGATCTGCGCTGTTGTTCAGCGCTACGCAGTTTGGAGATTACTATTTTTGCCATATTACATACAGCGGACCAATATTCTTCGGACTCTATCATAATATCGACTAGGTTATCAGCCGTAATTGGCTTCCCCACCCTAGTGCTTAGTTCCCCCCTTTCTAACGCAAATCGCGGACAGACAAACAAAACATGTTCTGCGTCTTCTGCAGTTGGTGCACAATGAGAACAGTACGGGTCGTCTTCGTGCTTAAACCTGTATAAGTAGGATTTGAAGCACCCATGTCCTGTCAGTATTTGGGTCAGGTAGTAATCTAACTGTCCATGTTCACGGTTAATCCATTTGGAAATAATGGGAATCAAACGGTACGTCCAACGTCCGTTGGGAGACGAGCTCCATTTTTCCTGCCATAAACGCTGGCTGCGCTCCCTTGCTATCCTGCGTATTGTCTGTCGTTCTGAAGTAGCTTTGTTTTGGTAAACTTCAGCGTACTCTTTTGCCATTAAATTTATTGGGAGTAGACCTGCTATGACCATAATGGCGTCTTCCGATACCGTGCGGAACGCGCAGCACACTCTGAGGGCACTCAATCGGTACACCGATTTCATACACTTCACATACGAGCTGTAGTTTGTGGCTTCCGCCCATGCCGGAGCTGCGTACAGCAAAATCGATGAGACCACAGTATTAAGAAGTCTCCTGCTGTTTTGCCTAGGGCCTCTGATATTCATCATTAGTCGTGTTAGCGCAGTTACTGCTTCTGCCGCCCTGCTGCTCGCGTACACCAAGTGATCTTTGAAATTGAGCCTACGGTCAATTATTACGCCCAGGTACTTAATGAATGGCTTCGATTCTATACCATGGTCGCCCACCATTATATTAGCTGACTCCACAATCTTCCTGCTGCTAATTAATACGACTTCAGTTTTATGGTCCGCAAGAGTTAGACCACTGTTACATAACCATCTCTTTACCATGCCGACAGCCCGGTTACATGTTTCTTCGGCTCGACGGAGTGTTTTGGCCACGACCACAACAGCTATGTCGTCAGCAAATCCAATGATTTGCGACCCTAGAGGCAGTCTGAGGCGCAAGACTCCATCGTACATGACGTTCCAAAGTAAGGGTCCCAGGACTGAGCCTTGTGGAACTCCGCCAGTTATTTTGTGCTCTTTTACCCCAGCATCGGTTTTATAGCGCAGTGTTCTGTCGGAAAGGTAACTGGCGACAATCCTGCGAATGTACTTTGGAACGTGGAAATTATCAAGGGCGATCAGAATTTTGCTCCAATTCGCCGTATTGAAGGCGTTCTTGACGTCTAGTGTCGCAATTAGGCAATACTCCTTGCTACCGTTTAGCCATCGAGTACCTTCAATTGCCTTCTGCGCAATGGTCTTGACTGCAGACACAGCATCTGTTGTTGAACGGGCTTTCCGGAATCCGAATTGTCGGGGTGATAGACCGCCTACATCCTCTATAGCAGCCTCCAGACGGACTGCAATCAGTCGTTCCAGGATTTTTCCTGCAGTGTCGAGCATGCACAGGGGGCGGTAGCCTGTAGGGTCTTCCGCAGGCTTGGATCCTTTTGGTATTAAAACCAGTTTCTGCAACTTCCACTGGGTTGGAAATGTACCTTCCTTTAGGCATGTATTGTAGAGATCTACAAAAATGTCGGTACGACTTTGGATAGCAACTTTTAAGGCCTCGTTGGGGATTCCATCCGGTCCGGGAGCTTTATTATTTTTAATCCGTTTTATGACCATAAGAAGTTCTTCTTTGTTGGTTAGCTGCAAATTTTGGTCGCCTTCACAGGATCCTACCAATTCGTGGTCTCTTGTAGTGTCTTGGACGGGGAACAGAGTTTCTACTACATTACGCAGTGTAGTTGGGCATGTTGTTGGGAGTGGCTTAAAGACTTTGAGCTTTTTCATAACAAGCCTGTAACCGAGGCCCCAAGGGTCGTTATCGGCATCGTCGCATAGCTGCAGGAAACACCGGCGTTTACTGTTTTTGATTGCCTTTTTTAGGGCCTTCCTTCTTTGCTTATATTGGAGCTGGTTTTCTTGAAAACTGTCCGTACCCCTAGATCGTTGGTAGATTCGCCTTGCTCTTAAACATTCGCTGCGCAGTTCTGCAATGTCTGCTGTCCACCAGTAGACAGGTTCGCTGTTGCGCTTATTGGGCCTCGTTTTGGACATGGCTGCGTCGCATGCCTCTGTTAGGTGTCTCATGGTTTGTTTTGTTTTCTCAGATGCATCCCCTCCGAGAGTTACATCTGCCAGCATGATTTCGATAATCTCAGCCTCCATTGTTTTAATTTTGTACCGCGTGTCGTAGTTATTTGAGAACCTTTCTTCGCCGTGCTTCCTTATTTCACAGATTATTGCGAGGTGATCGCTCCGAGTGTAATGCTGGCTGACGAACCATTTCGTGTCGCGAACAAGACTAGAACTCACGAAGGTAAGGTCGATTATAGACCCCATTCCCGCCTTTTGATACGTCTGTTGACTTCCTGTGTTCATCAAGGCTATATCTAGCATAGCGAACGCTTCCAGCAGGGCTTGCCCTCTAGGGCTTGTCCGTGGGCATCCCCAGTTAACAGCCCAAGCGTTGAAATCACCGGCTACCATGACAGGTCTATGCTCCTTTACATCCTGGGCGAGGTTCTCCAGGATGCCTGTTGCTTCCAGCAGAGTTAAGCTGGGTGGTAGATAACAGCTGTAAATGTATGTGCCTTCAACGCGTGCACGTACGAATCCGCGGGCTGCATTCACGCTCATCAGTTGGGATCTATTTACTCCACAGTTCCAAATCGTTGACTTGCCTGTTGTGTCAGAGGCCCAGCCGTTACCTTTTTTGTGTTTATAGGGCTCACTAAGTATAGCAACATCTATTTTGTGTTCCCGTATGGTCTGCTCGAGTAGGTCCTGGGCGCTTTCACAGTGGTTGAGATTTAGTTGCAAGATCTTCATTTCTGCCGAATATCTTTAAGAGCTCTCAGATATTGAGGGCACTTACTGCTGGTCATCGCATGCGCCGTATCACTTGCCTTTTCCTTCTTGCACATTATACAGCTTGCTGTTTGTGTGCAGTTTTTGGCTTGGTGGTCCTTATTGCCACATTTGAAGCAGGTGTTTGTAAGGTCAGCTGTGCTTTTACAGCTTACTGCCACATGCCCATATTCCATGCATTTAAAGCATCTTTTTGGCTCGATCTTCTCCCGTATGCGACAAATTACGAGGCCTATACGGATTTTATTAGCTTCCACCAGTTTGGTAGCGATTTCCGGTGTTACCTTTAACGTCGCCGTTTGTGTACCTCCATAAGCTTTTCGCAGACCCAGGATGGCTGCTTATGTGTGTATGTGTGCATTTGTAAGTATGTAAATCATTTGCTGATAAGCGACCAGCTGACAGAAAATCGGAAAGACAACGCTAATCAGGATCAATGTTTTGGATTATTGATGGACGCGTCAAGGATTTTCGTCTCTCTTACACTTTAATGTGGGGTCTTTGGTTCATTTTGATTGTAAATTATCACTTAGGCAATAACAATATTTACAAACTACCTAAACTTTAATTAGTTTATGCATTGTGAAAATATGTATGTATGCGTCTATACACAAATACATAGGAATCTGTTATCACTTAAGCTGATTATTAGTTACAAAGTTCTTACAGGCAATAAAAGTATTCAATTAACAATTTTTGTATTCATTTAATAGTCTAGTCTGGTATGAATTTTCGATATAATTATAAATCAGAAAATTTCCTTGTAGGGTAATTAGATGAAATAAGTTGCTGGTAAGAAAAGTTTCTCTATTTAATTCATTGAAATTTATAAGTAAACTTTTCAGCTGTGTAAAAGAAAGAAAGTTCATAAACAAAGCTTATAAGGAGCTTTGCTACATGGCTACATAGGCCGAATATATATTATAAGTACATACATACATATAGTCTGCGGAACCGCGATTATTCATGAAGTATAAAAGAAATATATTTAAAATTTTTTTTTACATTGAAATAGGTACAAAACTACGAGTCGCAATTACTCAATAAGCCGTGTAGCCTTCTTCGTTGTCGGGTATGGCCTGGCATCTTCTTCATTATTTGAACCAGCTTTTCTGCGTAACTCGTCGACAAACAGGACTGGATTTTGCGAACTTGACGCACGAGTTGCTTTAAATCATGGACTGGCCTTCCGACAAGATGCGTTTTCATAGTTCCCCACACAATTTCAATGCGGTTGGCGTCTGCGGACTGGGAAGGCCAGTTCATTACTGTGACGCCATTTGCTTGTTTCCAGGTCTTACAGAGTGTTTTTCTGAGAGTAGTGGTTTTAATAATGTGGGACGATAGGATATGTTCGCCTCCATCAGTCGTCATTGGATGGTGTTGATACTCACATCTATTCCCTTTTTAGCAAGAATTGTATGTGCTTGGCGTTGTCGCAAAGAAGAGTCCCGCTTAAAAAGTTGGACAATGTCGTCATCACTCGTTTCAAACCGCGCTCGCAAAAGTCATCAAAACGCTTCGCGTACTTCTCACTAATTTTTGTTTGATTGCGTTTACGGGAAAGTTTCGAACGACACTAACATGAGTTAGCACTGGCGGTTACTGGTCAAGACTGTGACTTCAACAGCATTCTTAAAAGGTTGAAACGCAAAGGCTTGTGATACTACAACAACTTTAAAGAAGCACCGAGCAAATTTCGCTTTTTTCTTGTGTAGATCTGGCAACTAAGAACATCACCTTGGCCCTAAAACTGTTATGTAGAATGAATAGATTTTTTTTGTAAAGCCACAAATTTATTACAAGGTATTGATTTTCTGATACTGTTGACATCAACACATCATACTTTTGATATCAGATTTACACTCGACGTTCCCAGAAGAGTCTAATTTTTGTAAATGCTGCATGCCAGTCGAACTTTCAAATAGCTTCAAATTGCTTCAATTTCAATTTACCGACGCCAAAATGATGCTCTAAAGTTGTATTATTATTATTATAATTTGCTAAAGTTGTTTGTCATCGTTTTTTGTTATGCTCAAAAGTAAGTTTTGCTTCTTCTCGAGTGATTCTAGGAGAAAAAGTGCTTTTCATATTCGTATTGGACATCGACCAAAAAGCTACTGCCGATCTAATTAACATTAGGTTAGGTTATGTTATGGTGGTGGTCGGTATGCACGACCAATTTACTTAGACCTCAAAGACCTCCGTGGTGATCCCACTGTGCGACACGGGAGCCTCATTTATTTTTCTTCCTGGAACCATTTTGTGGCTCTTATGCGCAGGATTGGTCCAATCCCCACGCCAAAATGTTCTGTAGGAGAATTGAAAACAGATTTATCTAGAAAACCTGCTTTAATTTTAGCTAAGGACAAAAATGAACAATTGCAAAGGAAGTGCTGAACTGTTTCTTCCTCTTCCTGATGAAATGTCGGCCAAATAGCCAATACCCGGTTATACAAGCCACGACCTTTGAGATATCCTCTCTTGAAAGGCGAAGCAGTACCTTTATCTTTTTCTTGTTTATTTGCGGCCATAGTAACCCAGCTGTTACGTAGGTGTCTTCATCTCTCCATGCTCTATTGTTCTCTTGGATATTCTTGATTTTTTAATTTGCTCGTGACCATAGGTATCCCAATGGCACTTCTCTCACTGAGCAGTTGAAGAGTAGTACCTTTCCTGGCTTTCTGATTGGCATTACGGGAACAAACATTTTATCAGGTCAGTCCATAAGTTCGTGCGTATTTTACCCATAATTTCACTTTTGTACGATTTTTGCATACAAAAACTTATTCGCGGAATATAACGGAACTATTCATATATACTATTGATATATTGTCCATTCAACAAGTGATTTTAATAGCGGATACGAGTAGAAGCACGTGTTGTTAAAAAATAAAATGGAATCTTCGACCGCGTATAAGATGCATATTTTGTATTTTTTTTATAAAAGTGGTAAAAATGAAACAACTGCTGCTGCAGAAATAAACACGGATACCGTGAGTGTAAGGACTGCGACGTGGAGGATGCCCCACGCGCTCGTCGTCCTGAAGTCTTTAACTCCGTCGCCTTGCTCGAACTCGTGGAAGCTGAGCCAAATTTGGCAGTCGATATGATAGCTCAGAGGTTAAATTCATCGCATGGAACAGTTCACAAGCACCTGGTTCAGTTGGGAAAGGTTTCAAAGCTGGGAAAATGGGTTCCGCATAGACTTTCCGTCGCCAATCTTCAGCAGAGAGTGAATGTGTGTTCTCAGCTGCTGCAACGGCTTGAAAATTAAAGTTTTTTGAACCGTATTATTACTGGTGATAAAAACTGGGTCCTTTACAATAATCCTGTTCGCAAACACCAATGGTTAGATAATGATGAAACACCAGAACCGACCCCCAGAGATGGCCTTCACCCCAAGAAGATTCTCCTGTCTATTTGCTGGGACATGGCCGTTATTGTTTGTTATGAACTTCTGAAACCAAACCCGACGATAACTGCTGGTTATTATTCCCATCAGCTATCAAACCTGAATGAGGCACTTAACAAAAATCGACCGTCTTTAGTGAATAGACGCAACGTTTTGTTTCACCACGACAACGCAAGACCTCATACCGCAAGGCAAACATTAGACAAGCTGAACGAGCTCGAATGGGAGCTAATGCCGCATCCACCATACTCTCCGGATATTGCGCCTTGCGATTATCACCTTTGCCGTGGACTTCAATCCGATATGAGTAACAAGAACTACTCCTCAAAAGAAGCTATAAAAAGGGATATCGAAGGGTATTTGGGCTCCAAGCAGGAAATTAAAAATTTGCCTAAACGTTGGGAAGACATTGTAAATAATGAAGGAAAATATATTATTGATTAATAAATACTTTAAACATATTTTTTATTAATTTTAAAACCACCTTTAAAAAACGCACGAACTTATTATATTTTTACTTTAGTTTTGTTTATAATTTTTTACATTATTCTGTTTTAACAAATTCTTTCAATTTAATATTTTTTGGTGTGTAATTATTTTTCTTTAGTTTTATTAAATAAAAATAAGTTTGTTATTTTTATATATTTTTTTATTCCTAACTTAATCTTTAGGATTTTTACTTACTTCTTTATTCTGTTTAATACTTCTTAATACTTTATTCTTTTTTTAACTAATTTTTTTCTAATTTGTTTTTTTGCTATGCTATTCCAGTTTTATGGTTTTTGTTAATCTATCATTTTTAATATTTCTTTATTTTTAATAAACGAAAATTTAATTTTTATTTTATTTTAATAAGAATATTAGTTTTGCTCTGTTTTTAAGTTTTTTTTTTCGTTGTAATCTCTATTATTTATTTCATTTTTTATTTTATTTTAATTTATTTTTTATTTTATTTTATTTTATTTTTGTTTTTATATATATTTTTCTTCTTTTGTTCTACTATATTCAATAATTATTTTGTTTTTATTAATTTTATTTGATTCTTTATCTCTCATCTCTTAATATTTAATTTTTTTTTGTAACTTTGTTAAGTCAATAAAATTTTTTGTATTCTTATGAAAAGTAATTCAATCTTTATTAGTGAATTTGGCACAATGACCTCAACAAATGGAAATTTATTTTGCAGTAATTGCTGTCTATCAGCTGATTTCTAAGCCTCCGACGATAATTACGCAATTTTAAAAATATTGCTGGTAATTATAAAATAATCAAATGATTGTTCTAAATATACTCGAGTGGTGCGCTGACGTAGTTTTACATGGCCATACAATAAGCCCGTAAAACCCCGTTCGACACTCAAACAAATGCATCCATACATCAATTTTTTCTTCTGTTTTTATTTTATTTTTTCATTTTTCTTTTGCATATTCGCATAAAATTGCAACCAAGTTATTCTTTTGTTGTGCAGCTCAGCCGATAACTACTACGAGTAACTAATCAAAGAAACAAAACGAAAAAAAAAGAAACCAAAATTGCATTTCTATATAAGTTGCTTTGACGGTGCAATTTCTATTTCAAGTCACCTACTAACTACTCTCCACATACGAACATAACAAAGTTTGCTCGTTCGCTTGCGCCTCGTTTGCACCGTAAATGCAATTACCAGCTGAATTGGAGCTCAATTGGATGGAGAGGCAGTTGCTGGCTGTCCCACTGGCCAAGCACAGCCAGTAGCACGTCAGAGTCACTGGTTGTCCATTCGTCGCTGCCTTCAGTCTGCTGGGTCTACTAAATTTATTTCAGATATACCAGAGTACATATTTATAGATGCAGCTACATAACTAACGAGACTGAGCGGTCAGGGAGTCCAGCTTATAGTTCGCTTTATTGCTTTTTTCTTTATCTGCCTCCCCCTGACATCCTTGAAATGCCTCCCTCGCCCTCCTTTTCCTCGGTGACGACTTACGATCTGTCAACGTTTCGTGAATTTGCCTTTTAAATCGTCGTTGCACGTCTGCGTCGCTGGTTATCTTTTTTCTATTGTCACTATGTATTATTGTTTTTGTTTTTGTTTTCGTTTTTGTTTTCGTTATTGCTGAGATGATTGCAATTGGCGAGCAACGACATGACAGCCTTGTAAAATGAATTTTCTTGACCTAAAGCTCACTGGCACCAGTGCAATTGTTGTGTGAATTTGCTAATATTTGCTTGCACTTCATAGCTACGTTTGTATGAGTGTAATATATAACTAGACGTATGTAGCGCCTACAAGTGGGTGTGGACATGTTCGTGTGCATCTGTAGGGGAGAAAAAGGTGTCAAAAGCTGAGCTGGGACAGCCAGGACCCACCACTGGGCGTTGTTGGTAGGCAAATGGAAATGTTAATTTTATATGAAACAGGTGACGATAATGGCAATGCTATAAATGCACATCAATGCATATGTATTATATATTTATTTACATACATACATATTTATATTTCGTTCACTCTATTTATAGCTGCCAAACTGCATTTGTTTATTATTCTTGGCGTTGGCAGTACATCGGCCATCACGTTTGTGTTCATCATAATTTACAACAAATATCTATTTTGCATACTTTAAAATGCATTAAGCAGATTTGTAAGCTAAGCAAATTTGTACTCAGCAGAAAATCGCATGCAAATTTCCGTTCTATACATAGATGTACTTTTGTTTAGAAGAGATGAGAGCGCCTGAAATGGTTTGGTAAATCCATTTTTGATGTTAATTGGCTATGCAGATTTAGTTGGGTGCACATAAAGATGTAAATTAACTGCGGTGTTACAGTCAAAACGAGTAATAACATACCCTGCCCTCGCTAATAAGGGCAACAAGCACCAAATACCTACTGGACCAGCTACAATATATCTGAGTGCATTCTGCAGAAGATTAAGGTTTTTTTAAAGCCATTGCGAGTGAAGCTCTCAGGCAGCTCTTCAAAACTCCATAATTAGGTTTATACACCTAATTCCCTTTTTTATATGATTGATACTCGTACGTACACAAAAAAAATTCGTACCCAAAAAGAGAATTAGGTGAAAATCTACTTTCCACAGGGTCCGTCACTCGGAAGTGTAACCAATTAAAAAGGTTATAAATTTAGTTTGGAAAATTACTTTTATTCAATTCAATAAATGTGTGGAAATAAAACAAAATTAAGAATCAATTTACTTTTGCTCGATATGACCACCTTTTGCCTTGACTATGACCTTAAGACGGCTCAGAAACGGAGCTTTTTCATGGCAGAAATACACTCGGAGGTTTGCCATTGCCTGCCGAGGGGCGATCGCTATTAGAAAAATGTTTTTTTTCCTAATTTTGGTGTTTCACCGAGATTCGAACCAACGTTCTCTCTGTGAATTCCGAATGGTAGTCACGCACCAACCCATTCGGCTATGGCGGCCGCGATCTTACTTTTATTTTATAATTTTTTAGTTTCATCGTTTATTCTTTATTAATTTTTTTTGTTTGTTCGCAATTTATTTTATATTTTTTAGTTTAATACACTTCCTCTTTTATACATTATTTATATTTTTTGTTTTTTTTTCTGTTTTTTTCATAAATTTTTAATGTATTGAAAGATCTCACTTCTTCTTCTTGAAAAGCACACACTGGTTTTAGGAGAGATAGAGAAAGCTCCCCATGAGACATCACATTGGGCTATGAGCCTGAGTGTACCCCAGAGGACAACCGCTTCAACCTAACCTAACCTTTATACATTTGACCTTTATTTTATTATTTGTTAGTTTCCTCATATTACTTCCTCTTTTACACTTTCTTCTTTATTTAATTTTTTTTCATCATTTCTTTAATTAATTTTTTTGTTTAATTAAAAAAAAAATTAAAAACCTTCAGCAGGTGTAAAATCCTTCATATAAACTTTCTTTCTTTTGTCAGTATTTTTATCTTATTTTATATTTTTGTTTGTTCATTTTGCTGTTTCATTCATTTTGTTTTTATTTTATTTTCTTGTACAATTTTTGATTTATTTTTCCTCATATTTTTGAATTCATTTTATTTTAGTTTTCTCTCTTTTCCTTTTTCTTTTCCTTGATTTCTTCTTCTCTCTTTCTCTATTTTTTGTTTTCTAGTTTTTTGCCATTTTATTTATAACTTATTTTATTTTCGTGCAAATTTCTTATTTTCCATTTCTTTACTCATTTTTACTCACTCAATTTTACACTCCAATTTCAAATCATTTACAGTATTATAAGTAGATGTACAAATAAAAGAAAAAAAAAACCGCAAACAAATCTTTATTAGTCTTCTAAATTTATATTTAATATTTCCTAATGATATTTATTAATTATTATACTTTTTTTATATTTTTAAATAATCCCTCTTCTAAAGCTCGTGCCGCTGTTGATTTATGTATTTTGCTATTCATTAAATATTTTGTCATTCTTTCTATACCTACATTACCTTTTTCTATCCATTTCAATTTCTCATCCTGTTTGCCTCTGAATTTTTTTGTTTTGTTTTAATATTTTCTATCTTGGCATCGGAAAATTTGCTTGTAAAAAATAAATAGCCGCCTGTTGTTTGCATTTTGTATCTTTGTTTGGCTTTAATCCAAAAATATTTTTAAATTCAAATATTCAACAATTTACGTATGATAACTTGGCTGCTTAAGCAGTAATAAAAAGTTGACAAAATTCCTTTCACCATCACCATCACCCACCTCATATAGGTCAATCGCGAATGCTTAGCCAGCTCAATGTCATATTGAAGTCATAATTTTTATATGTACATATGAATATGTACGTATGAATGTGTGTTAATAAGACTTATGAGGCATCTGTTATCATGCCCGTGTGGCTAATACGAATCTTGGTCTGCTAAGCCCAAAATATCGAATTAAAAAAATTCACTACGTTTCGTAAGACTTTGCTGTGGTCAGCTCTGTTGGGTGTCTTTCTATCTGTCTAGGAGGTAATACAGTTTGTCAGCAAGTGTTTGCATGGGGATAATGGTTCCTTTGACATAAAACCTATATTGTGACTCTAAATCAGTTTTGGGGTAATCTGCATAGCACTATTTACCTATTTACGCTGTCAGAGGTTTCGGTTTTTTGTATTTTTTTTTTCTTAATGATTTTTAGAACTTATAAAAATTCTGAGGGATTATACAGGGTGGGCCAAATAAGACCTACTAATGTTAAGCACAAATAACTTTTTTATTTTTTGACATACATATTTATTTTTCTCTTTTTGTAGGTTATAATTGAATTGTTGGAAATTTATTATGGAACCACCAATAACAACTACAATACTCGTACGCCATGCGTTTTACACAATAAATATTTTACACACAAATTGATTTTTTAAATAATGTTTTGATGTCGGATGAAGCGCATTTCCATTTAAATGGTTATGTCAACAAACAAAACCGTAGATTGTGGGTGTCTGAGAATCCAAGCGCAACACACCAACATCAGTTGCACCCATCTAAATGTACTGTTTGGTGCGGTGTTATGGCCACTAGAGTTATCGGTCCATATTTCTTCGAAAATGAGGATGAAACGCCGAAATCGATTTCAGGAGCTTCTTACAGAACATTTATTGAAAACTTTTTGCGGCCAATAGCAGAGCAGTATCCTAATTTGGGGTTTCAACAAGATGGAGCAGCTGCGCATGCTGTAGGCTAACTATGGACATGCTGAATGAAATTTTTGGGGAACGTCTGATTTCCAAAAATTCAGATTTCCCTTGGCCACCTCGTTCGCCAGATTTGACTGCGCCCGACTTCTTTTTATGGAGATATTTAAAAGACAAAGTGTATCTTAATAAACCAGAGACTATTAGACAGCTGAAGCAAAATATTCGAGACGAAATACTGAGTCTTCAACCAGAAACATTATGTGGTGTAATGGAAAACGCGTTAAAAAGAGCCAATCTTTGTATCGAGAAAAATGGTGGACATTTGTTTGATAATTCATACATAATTTCCATAAAATATATTCATTAATAATTAACCAAAATAAATGATTATTGCAAAAGTTATTTGTGTTTAACATTAGCAGGTTTATATGGCCCACCCTGTACAAAAATGTGTGAAATATAAGTTATAAAACCCAAGTTAACGAACGGCATACATAAGGAATGTCTCAGGCATCAAAATACTTATATTAATTTCGCAAATATTCAACGCAAAGAACAAAAAAAAAATTCTTGGCCTTTTGGTTTTGTCTTGGCTTGGAGTTTTTATAGGCGATAACAGTCAATAGGTGAAAGTCAAAACAAGCCTATGAATTACTTCATAATTCCGACTTTAGGTTAGGTTAGGTGAGGTTAGTCAGGTTGCTTGTTTAAGACAAGACACTCGATGGCCCTAGGACTCATTGTGATATCTACATTTCATTTGCTTCCTCTTATTCCGAATTTACTCCACCAGACTCTGATTTACTTCAACCATCTACGAGTCTCTTGTGAGCTCTCTTTTAATTTCTTGTCTGTTTTAATTCATTTACAATTTCTAATATCCATCTTTTTCATATGGTTTTTTTTTTTTATTTCAGAGGAGGAAGCGTATCATTGTTTGGCGGCGCTTGTCGGTAGCAAGGAAAAAGTATTTATAAAACAAACCAAATTACAGCATGAAGTCACCTGGAAAACGGTGATGCAAATTGCCAAAAAGCACAGCGTAAGTGTAAAAAAGGGGTCAGTAACCTTAAAGAAGTCAGCGCAGCCGAAAAGTATGCTACGTTTATCTTTACTACGCTCAAACCAAATTTAATGTCTCACAAATAATAAGCTATACCCAATTAATTAGCATACTTTTGTGCATTGCATTTAAGTAGCAGCGAAAGCATAATTCAAAACTTTGTTTAAATGTTTTTTCATTTTTTTTTGTTTTTTTTTTGTTTTTTTTTTGTTTTTTTTTTTGTTTTTTGCTTTAATAGCATCCCTTTGCTCATTGTTCTTCTTCTAATTTGCAGAAAAGTGCCGTGACCTATTTTCAACGCATCTGCCCTGGCGTTAAACTGGAACGCGTCTTCATGGATTGGTGCTGGTGGATATTAGCTGGCCTACCATTTCAACATTTAGTACGCATTATGGATTGCTATTTCCATGAGGGAATTAAGGTGCTGTATCGTGTCGCGCTCGTGATAATCAATCTCTTCCACAAAGAGTGTCAATCCAACAACGAATGGAGTCCAGATAATATTAAAAATGACATTGGTAATGCGTTGATTAAATTCTGCAAGAAGATACCAGTGTCACCATCGAAATTATTGCATGCCGCATTTAGTATTAGGGGACTGAGGTGAGTGTGGGTGCAATTAGTTGTCGCTGTACTTTAATCATTTAACTTTTTCCGCTCGCTCTCTCTCTCTCTCTCACTTCCTCTCGCACACAGTTCCACATATATCTCTAGAATATTTATGAAGACTGAAATGATACTAAAGAGCCGTTCCGTATTGAATAGCGGATCGAAGCAATTAGTTAAGTCGCGATCCAGTGATAATTTGCCATCGAGTCAATCACAAGTCAATATACAAATGATGTCGCACACATTGACCATACGTGAGGTGAGTTTCTTACATGCATGCCGATCAAATATGAAACTAAAATTAGCAACAACAAAAGAAATATACTAAAGCTGTACTAAAAATTAACAAAAAAAAATATTAAATTTCTAGGGTGTTCGGCAAGATTTTGAAATCAACTGAAACATCAAAACAAAAAGAAATTCTTTTATATTTTCGTTTAATTAATTTCAAGCGCTCCGATAAGCTGTTCTTGACACTGAGAAATTGCATTTCTTTATCTAATACTACTTTTGCCCCTTTCCTTATTTCCATTTGCCATCTGATTTTTTTTTTTTTTTGTGTTTTTTCAATCAAAGCAATCTCGACTAAGCTTTTATTTAGTACATCTTTCGCTATTCTTAATAAATTACACTCCTCACTTTAGCTCTCTTTGTATATCCAATGTACACACATTTGCCTCTTTTATTTTGAGTCGAATGCAATGTTTCAGCTTTTCAATTCAGCTTAGTTTAATTTTAAGCTACATCAGTAATAATTATTTACATGTTAAGTAAGCTTTAATTAAATTATCAAGCGAACTTGCAAATATGTGCGTGCAAGAGGTTTGCTAAAAAAATGATGTGCCTAGGACTATTAATAATTTTTTAATTAAAATTCACTACTAAGTGCAAACTTATTTGCGAATTTAATGAAGAAACATTTTATCACTTATTTAAGGGGGAAGTCTACTGTGACAAGGGAAAAAACAGGCTTATTTTCCGGATTTTATTTCTAACAAAATATTGCTCGTACATAAAATCTATTTAAACTCTTATCTTTATTATATATTTAAGTTTTTGAAAAAAAAATTTTAAGTCAAAATATTCAAAATGGCCGCTGTGGCACTTCTGCAAGCGCAGGTCCGCTTTTCTTAGGTGCCTAAACGGTGTACATGAAATCTTACGTTTCGGTGATCTAAAACAAAAAAACAAAATATTGTTATCATATACATAGTATTGACTCTCGTCTGACGTAGGATTATGTCGATAAAAAATTTTGGCGTTGAAAAAAAAATTCTTGAAATTTTTTTCTTTTTTTTTGCCTAAAATTGATGTTACTATTGTTTATAACAATTTAACAAATAACGATATCAAAAAAATTCTATGTCAGACGAGAGACACTATTACAGAGAATATATAATTAAATGTTTAAGCTGATTCATTTATCAGAACTCGAGATATCGTGTACACCGTATACAAAAACTTAGTTTCGAGAAAAATGCGTTTAAAGTTTCAGTATAGCAGGTACGCGCTTTGGAGCGCTTCGGGAAAAGGTCGAAATTTCAACGAAGAAAAATTTAGCCAGCTGTAACACATATTGTACCTTATTTAAGAGGGTTCAAAGTATTTTTTAAGCTAATAAAAAAAAATCGATTTTTTGAAAAATTCACAGTAGACTTCCCCCTTAAAGGGTGGTTAAGTTTCAAGGGCCGGTGTAGATTTTGAATAAAATAAAATTTTTTTTAGAAAATTATTGTCATTTCTCTTTATTATAATAATATTGGTATGGCTCAATTATGTATGGAACAAAATATCGGCCAAATGGCCGCCGCGGCCTCGGCGGCACATCTCCATCCGATGGTCCAAATTTTCGACGACGCTGAGGCATAATTGAGGTTCTATGCCGTTAATGTGCCGAATTATCTCATCCTTTAGCTCCTGAATTGTTGCTGGCTTATCGACGTACACCTTTTCTTTCAAATAACTCCAAAGAAAGAAGTCCAACGGTGTCGTTGATGTTAAGGTGTGGTTCACATTCAACATCGGCCCTTGAAATTTAACCACCCTTTATAGAAATATAATATTTTCTTTTTTGTTTTTAAAAATTATATATACTTGCAGAATGACATGGCGAATTTGCCATTAATATAATAGGACTATGAATAAGTTCGTGCGGTTTTTTTTCGAAATTTGAAACTTTATTGACGTAAAATGGTTACAAATTTAATATTCAAAATATTGTCCATCGCTTACTACTACTTTTTCCCATCTTTCTGGCAATTCACGGATTCCCTTTGTGAAAAATTCGGTCGGTTTTGCCGCAATCCACGAATCGATCCATTTTTTGACTTCATCGTAATTACGGAAGTGCTGGTCAGCCAGGCCATGTTGCATCGATCGGAAGAGATAGTAATCGGATGGCGCAAGGTCTGGACTATACGGCGGGTGGGGTAGGACATCCCATTTGAGCGTTTCTAAGTATGTTTTGACCACTTGTGCAACATGTGGCCGAGCATTGTCATGTTGCAAAATAACTTTGTCGTGTCTATCGGCGTATTGCGGCCGTTTTTCTCGCAGTGCTCGGCTCAAACGCATCAATTGTCGTCGGTAGACATCCCCCGTAATCGTTTCATTCGGTTTCAGTAGCTCATAATACACAACACCCAGCTGGTCCCACCAGATACACAGCATAACCTTCAGGCCATGAATATTCTGCGCCGACGTCGATGTTGAAGCATGGCCAGGGTATCCATACGTTGCCCGACGTTTTGGATTGTCGTAATGGACCCACTTTTCATCGCCAGTCACAATTCGATGCAAAAAACCCTTTCTTTTGTGCCGTTGAAGCAGTTGTTCGCATGCCATAAAACGGCGTTCAACGTCTCTTGGCTTCAATTCATACGGCACCCAATGGCCTGCCTTTCGGATCATTCCCATGGCTTTTAAACGTTTGGAAATGGTTGATTGATCAACTCCCAAAGTTTTTGCAACCTCTTCTTGCGTTTGAGCCGGATCTTGATCGAGCAATTCCTCCAATTCGGTATCCATGAACTTTGGCGGCGCACCCTCGCGTTCTTCGTCTTCCAAGCCAAAATCACCACTTTTAAAGCGTGCAAACCACTTCTGGCACGTTCGCTCAGATAGAGCATGCTCACCATAAACTTCCACCAAGATACGATGACTTTCGGCTGCTTTTTTCTTCATATTAAAATAATGAAGAAGAATTCCCCGCAAAAACACATTATTTGGCACGAAATTCGACATTTTCAAGTGTGGTAAAAATATTGTTGTTTACGCTTCAAATAAAAAACTTATACTGACGTTTGTGCCTTACGACAGTAGCTCTCCAATGAATGTTTGGAAATGTGGATCGATGGAATAATAATCAAGTTACGCCATCTGTTGTAAAACCGAAACGAACTTATTCATAGTCCTATTACAAAATCATACTTGGGCTAAAAAGTCCCGGGCCCAACAAAGACAACACGTCTCATTTTGTTTGTTACGAATGAGCTTTATTCATCAACGTAATTTCCAAACAACGCAATCATTCCAGCGCCGCTCTAACATTTCAATACCACTTTGGTAGAACGATTTATATTTGGCCTCAAAATAGGACTCAGTTAGAGCTATAACCTCTTCATTTGAGCGAAATTTATTACCGGCGAGTATTTTTTTACCTCTAAGAACAACCAGTAGTCATTGGGAGCCAAATCTGGGAAATACGGTGGATGTGGGAGCAATTCAAAGTTCAATTCATGTAGTTTTGCCATTGTTTTGCCATCATCAACACGTTCTTGTTTTGGTCAACAGTAAGAAAAGGCGACACCCACTTTGATCAGAGCTTTCCTACAGTCAAATCCTCACGTAATATAAAGCCAACTTTTGATATCTTAACGATGTCAGCTAACTAACGCAACTTCACTTTCCGCTCATTCAAACCGTTTTGTGGGTTTTTGTGATCTTTTCTGGTGTTACCGCGTCATTTGGAAGTCTACTGCGTTGTGCATAATTGCATCATCGGTGTCTGTAAGACCACATTTGCTTCGCTTGATCTGTATTTTTCCCCCACCAAGCAACAGTGTAAAATTAAAACACTAAATTAAAAAAAAAAAAAGTGGCGACACTCTTAGCTCAATAGCTCACGAACTAATCAGTAAAATAACATGACATTTGAACAGCTGTATTTTTAAAGTTAGTCCTAACTGAAAAAGAGATGAATGCAATAAAAATGAAAATACGGCCTGCTATGTGTTAGGCCCAGGACTTTTCAGCTCATGTGTTACATTAAAAGTTAATAAAATTTCTCAAAATCAAGTTAGAGTGGAACAATAACGCATATAACTTTCCTCTTGTTATTGCAATACCAATAGATATCTCTCTAACTTGCTCCCCAAGCCGCATCCGATAAAACCAACTTTAGACCCAGGAGGCACCCAATGCTCTTAGGAGCCATCTAAAGCCAAGGGGAGTTCAATTGTGCTCACTACTGAAGAAGTGGCAGCTGCAGTTGACGAATTGATATGCTGCTAAAAATGGTAGAAACCTCACTCCCCCCAGAGTTTTTTTCATTCGGCCAAGGACTGTCACTTCTACAACCTTCACCAAAAATTGATGGAAAATCAAGGCACCTTGAATAGGTACAATAGTAGCAGTAGCGCAAAATCAACAAGAAGAACGTGTTTTGTGTTTGCTTTTGGTACTTAGAATTCCAAACTCTCTAAACAAAGGTTAACAGTCTAAATTAACGCTTTCACGCCGTGGCCGATTTTTCTGTTTTTCGCTATGAGGCGGCGTGTAAATTCGCGCTGCGCTTCATTTACCGGCGCGTTGTTATTCAACAAAAAAGTTTAATGCAAAGTAGTACACGTTAAATTTTTATTATTTTTGTTCGCACCACCCGATGAGACACTCCTACCATGGGTGGTATGCGCCGGCGTGAACGTTTAACTAAAATAAAATTTCACAATTTAGAGACCAAATAAATTGAAAAAAAAAGAAAAAAAAAACTACAAATCAGCTACTCTACCGTTACTGTCTGGTGGAAGTGTCTTTGAAATGCATTGGTTGTGCTTGAATTTTCTCCACCCCTGCAGATGTGTCAAAAATCGTGATAAATGAACCGCTATTTTTGCATGCATCTCTAGTAGATCGTGACCTCAGTGCCAGAAATCACTAGACCTATATAAAATTGGAACGATAATCTTGCTACTAGACGAGATACTTGATTTTTGGTCAGATCTTTCTAACTATCTGCTTGTGGAGTTTGAGGTCTATCTTTGTTTTTTCATTTCTTCGAGAAATTTATGTAAGGGCTTGCGATAAATTAGTGGTATGCCATGAGTTTGTTGTTAATTTGGTTTTTTGGTTAGCACGCGTGGCAGTTAGTACACTTCTGGATGCGGTTGAACCAATTTTCAAATCGCTTTTACCACTGAGAAATGGATACGTCAAATACCAGATTTTTAGAGGCTTCAACAGCTTTCTTCAGGCCTTGAAAAATGTTGGCCTCGTATTTTATTTTTGATTTTCGGGAACAAAAAGAAATCATTAGGTGACAAATCAGGGCTATTAATTCGATATTTTGGGTGCTCACAAACTTTACCATGTGCGCCAATGTTGTGAGTGAGTGCTCGCATTGCCTTGGTGAAGAATGATTAATCTTCGTCAGTTACTTTTCCTTAATTCTCCGGAAACTTCTGGCATACAAAGATGAGGTACCAGTTTTTCGAGAGATTACGACTTTGTCAGTTTTTCCGAAAAAAACTGGTGAAGATTTTCATTGAGGTACTTCTTCTGCGAACAAATGTTTTTTAAGCTCGTCTTGGAACACCCATACTGTCTATTGCTGTTTTTTTTCCAGCTCATATGCATAGGTCCAAGATTCTTCACCTGTTACAATGTCATAGGCGTACTTTGAACAACCGCGACTGAATTTCTTAAACATTTCTTTGCATCAATCGACACGAGTCTTTTTTTTTTTGGGCAATGGTCAATAGTATTATGCGGTATCTAACGAAAAGAAATCTTCTTGACGACCAAATGTTCATGCCATATGGAATGTATGCTGGCCCCACCAATAATGCCTTTATCTCCTGATATGTCACATGACGATCTTTAGTTATCGATTGACGCACAGCATCGATCATTTTTGGCACAACAGTCGTTTTGGTCGGCCTTGTATAAAATTGTAATCAAATTGTCTCTCTTTTTTTACCTCCACAAAACTGTCCAATACCTTTGCGAGTCTAGCGGAAAACATTCAGAACTTTTTATCTCACCTAATACTAGAGGCATTTCTTAATCGAAAGGTATAAATATTGTATAGGATGATCGAATTTCGACTACTTAGCCAACTGAATTTTTTTGAAAAAATTTTATGCATTTGCTTCGCGGAGAAATTTGTAATTTTAAGTCTTAGCCGTAAGGCTTCTAAGCTAGCGCTGCCTAATTTGAAATCATATAATAATTTTTTTGTTATGTAAGCTTTTAATAGCAAAATAAAAAAAATTCAGTTTCCGAACCATCAACATTTTAAGTTTTAAGTTTGAGTTTTCGAAACACCAACATTTCAATTACTTCAGAGATACCCAAAAAATAAATTTAAAAACAAATTAAAAAAAAAACTAGTTTTAAATTTTCGAACTACTAACATTTCGATTAGTTCAGAGATACCTAAAAAATAAAAAAAATAAAAAATGTTAAGTTTCCGAACCACCAACATTTCGATTAGTTCAAAGATACGCAAAAAACAAAATATTGTATATTATAAAAAAAAATTAAAAATTTTAAGTTTTCGAAACACAACCATTTCAATTACTTCAGAGATACCCAAAACATAAATTTAAAAACAAATTAAAAAAAAAAACTAATTTTAAATTTCCGAACCACCAACATTTCGATTAGTTCAGAGATACCCAATTTTTGATTGTCTTCTGTTCACATATCGCCTTTTTCGATAAATGTGGATATAAGGCAATGGTTTTGGTTTTTGAATAAACGTTTATAATAATTTGCTAGTTCAGCGCCTTCCGGGAAGTAAACCATTTTCTTACAGGAACAGTGATCATATGTTACAAAAACAAAAACGAAAAAATGTACGTCCTCCTTGCCTCTTGCGCGCACATATATTTGTTCTGCTTAGTTATAGTTTTACTAAATAGCTTTACAAAATCAACAACAACAACAACAACAAAAACAGCAATAATTATTTATACAATACACAATATAGCAACAAAAACAGCCACAACAACAACAAGTATCGTATTTACTTTGATTTACATATATCTCGTTTTTTATTTCATTTACTTTTTCTCATCTGTAACTCTCTCGTAACTCGTAACTCGAACTGCCGAAATGTGCATTGAAACATTTTAGCGATTGTACACCGAGACCTGTCGCAATTTGGTATGGGACACTGAAAATAACTTTTATTATCATATCAATACATACAACCATGAAAAAAATAGAAAATAAAAAATAGAAAAACAATAAATAAGCAATAATAGTTTTTAAGTGCTGCTAAAAATGCAAATGCAAAGCTGGTTCTACTACTTGTATGCTAGTTTTGAGTTGAATTGCAATTTCAGTTTTTCAATTTTTCAGTTTGCATTTGCGTTTCCGCTTAATTTGTCTGCTAACTTAACTTGACTTGATTGATTTGGAGATGATTTGTCGGTGTTGCAAATATTGTTTTTGTTTTGTTTTATATGAAGTCTTTGGTCAGGCTGCTTGTTGTGTATGCCACCTACACACATGCATGCAGAAATGTCTATACGCCTGTGTGTGTGTGTGTGTGTGGAGGAATGTGACAAATGCGTTTTTCCTTTTTCGTTTGTGTTTTTTTTTTCAAATTGGCTGCCTTCTACATATGATTTTCCAGCTTTTGCTAAACAGAAAAAAAAGAAAAAAGATTTAAAAATGTGCCTCGTCTTCTTCGTTTTGCTTACCTAGCGCCTGTTGACCTGTTTACCACTTAACGCACTTATATTGAATAGCTGCCTTTGCCCGTAACATCCAAAATCGTTTCATAATTTCGCTTTTCTCTCATTTTTCCACATTTCAGCTGGCAAAAATGGCATGAATTGTCACTTGTTTTCAGTTTTCAATTGCTAAATCGTTTCGAGATTGTTTCAGTACTTTCTTTTTTACCTCAATTCTTATAAATACAAACGTGCATATGTATATGTTATTTGGCAACAAGGAAAGGACTGAAGTTTTGTTGTGTTTTACAATAAACCATTTGAAGTACTTTTTCCAATTGGCTGAAATTTGATGTGAAATATTTTTTTTTTTGTTTTTCTTTTTTTGAAATTTGTGAAAAAATCTGAATTAAATCTTTTAACTAAAGTGAAATAGTTGCAATAAATTTAATTATACTTTCTTTTTCTCTTTTTGAAATGCTGCCTTAAAACTGTGAATAAATAAATTTACTCTCTCTCTCCCACGCGCTCCTTTGCCTTCTCTCTGTCGATAACGAAATATTTCCCAACTCCTAATAATTTATGGTTTCACGCTTGAATTGTTTTGCCTTTTTCAATTTATTAAATTGAAAAATATTTTTTTTAATTTAATAATTATATTTATTAAATTGATTTTTTTTTTAATTCAATAAATATTAAACAAAAATTTTTTTTGTTAATTCTTGTTTTGTCCTTTTCCAAATTTGTGCCTCATTTGTATAATTAATTTTCTAACTACCTTTT